>NC_086382.1:33073626-33383185 GCF_036588685.1 Mytilus trossulus | reverse complement strand
AGTTTTAAAAATTGAGTCTGCTGATCCTGCCCACTTACCAAAATAGCCGACATGGCTAAACATAGAACATAAGGGTTAAATGCAGTTTTAGGCTCATAACTCTGTAACCAAAGCATTTCGAGCAAATTTGACAAGATGTACATTTTTTCATTTAGTCAAGAGCAGTTTCCGGTATATTGTGTGGGGGATAATATAATGCATATAAATTTAGTTTCTAAATAGTAAAATCACAAAATACTGAACTCCGGGGTATATTCAAAACAGAAGGTCCCTAATCAGACGATCAAATCAAAAGCTCAAACACATCAAACGAATGGATAACAACCGTCACATTCATGACTTAAAACAGGCAATTTCTTATGGTTGCTGCCCCTGGATCGGTAATTTTATAGAAATTTTGCAGTTTTTGGTTATTAAATATTATCATATATAGAGACAAACTGTACACCGCATTACTGTTCAGCAAAGTCAGTTGACCCATCCAGTATATTGTGTTGAGGAATTATAATGCATATGAATTTAGTTTCTAAATAGTAAAATCACACAAATACTGAACTCCGGGTAAAATTCAAAACAGAAGGTCCATTATCAATTGATCAAATCAAAAGCTCAAACACATCAAACTAATGGATAACAACCGTCATATTCCTGACTTAAAACAGGCACTCTCTTATGCAAGAAAATCGTTGGTTAAACCTAGTTTTATAGCAATCATTAATTAATCAGCGAGACAGAAATTATGAGATTTAAAAATATCGACGTCTCACTAAACTCTAAATAACATAAAATGAAAAAAACACATAAAACACTTACGGGGGCAAGATGATGTACAAGTGTGTTCGAGTTAACATTTGCTGAACTTGTATTAATGAATAACATTTCTTTATTATTGAGTTTGTACTGCTGATGTGCTGATAAATATTTTAAAGTTTCGGTTTGCAGAGTGGTTGCACAAAAACATAAAGGTGTAACACTCTTCATTTATGAAGAACTAATTCCTATAAGCAGATCTTGTCTTGCTTGTCAGTTTTGATTTTCTAGTTGTAAATATATATAATATAGTTTATATCTGTATATAGTTTCATTAGTACGATTCGTAACCACAAATAATAGTTAAAATCACAATTAAAGGGCACTTACATGTAGCAATGCTAATATAAGAGTTCACCAACGATTTCACCAATACCAACTTTTATTTCTATATTCTACTTAGTGGATCTTCTGCGCTCTCATTCCTCGTTCTTGAGACTTATTTGTAAATCTTATCGTGCTGATTACAGACATGAATACAAGTCTTTAACTGAGTATTATAGTTTTTACTATGTTGTTCTGTTACTACACTGTACAATGTAATTTATTCTTACATACTTTTGAGTTTTTAACCCTGTATGCGTACATTGCCTATGTAAATTTTAAAATTGTTTGTATGCACATTGAACGACAAATTTATGTGACGTATATAATTTTTCTGACGTCAAACACTCAAATCAATCCATGTGTTCGTAGATAGTAGATGTTTTTATGTCCTGTTAAATTGTTCCTTTTAAAATTGTTATACGATGATGACTGATGTACCCATATTTTGACTATTTTATTAATTGTGACTGTTTATTTAACGCATCATGTAAATGTAGCTGAATTTGATGGGACTGTTATTAAAGTGAGAGGGTTAGCGCTATAGAACCAGGTTTAATCCACCATTTTCTACATTTGAAAATGCCTGTACCAAGTCAGGAATATGACAGTTCTTGTCCTTTCGTTTTTGATGCGTTTTGTTTTTTGATTTTGCCATGTGATTCTGGACTTTCCAAATTGATTTTCCTCTGAGTTCAGTATTTTTGTGATTTTACTTTATGCTGAGCACTCACACATCTGTTAACCCCAGAAACATCCTGCATGTGCCTGTCCCAAGTCAGGAGACTATAATTCAGTTTGTAACAGTCTGTCAATTGTTTTTGTTTGTAAATTCTTTAGCTTAAAGTTAGTCCCTACGGTTTTCCAATTGAATTGTTTGAGTTTTTTCATGAAGGGGCACTTTATAGTAATTTATACAGGATCTTTTTTCTCATTGTTTAGCTTATTAACAATCACTTCATTTCAACTTTGATACTTAGTTGTTTCAATGGCAATCATACATTTCCTTTTTATATGCACCATGTGATACACTATACAAAGAGAGTTAACCTGTATTCTGTATTTTAAACTAATATTACAGAAAAAGACATTGACTCTTTCTTTCGCTTTTCATTTTATTTTATACATTTTGTTATATGTCCATATCAACTTATTGGTAAATGTATTGGACAGTTTATGATCACTCTCTCGTCGTAATAAGTTCTTAAATGCATGTAGCCTATAAACATATGTTTATTACAACCGAGAAGAAGATAGTTTGAAATGGTTTGCTTTATGTGTTTATTTCGGTAAACAATAAGAGTTAAATGAAATATTTCAACATGCGAGGGTATCACCAGCCCAGTAGTCAGCACTTCGGTGTTGACATGAATATCAATAATGTAGTAATTTTTAAGAAATTTCCTGTATACAAACTTTGAATTTTTCCAAAAACTAAGGACTTTCTTATACCAGGCATAGATTACTTCAGCCGTATTTGGCACAACTTTTTGGAATTTTGGATCCCAAATGCTCTTCAACTTTGCACTTGTTTGGCTTGATAAATGTTTTGATATCAGCGTCACTGATGAGTCTTATGTAGACGAAACGCGCGTCTGGCGTACTAAAATATAATCCTGGTACCTTTGATAACTATTTACACCACTGGGTCGATGCCACTGCTGGTGGACAATTCGTCCCCGAGGGTATCACCAGCCTAGTAGTCAGCACTTCGGTGTTGACATGAATATCAATAATGTGGTCATTTTTAATAAATTTCCTGTATACAAAACTTAGAATTTTTCGAAAAACTAAGGACTTTCTTATACCAGGCATAGATTACTTCAGCCGTATTTGGCACAACTTTTTGGAATTTTGGATCCCAAATGCTCTTCAACTTTGCACTTGTTTGGCTTGATAAATGTTTTGATATGAGCGTCACTGATGAGTCTTATTTAGACGAAACGCGCGTCTGGCGTACTAAAATATAATCCTGGTACCTTTGATAACTATTTACACCAATGGGTCGATGCCACTGATGGTGGACGTTTCGTCCCCGAGGGTATCACCAGCCTAGTAGTCAGCACTTCGGTGTTGACATGAATATCAATAATGTGGTCTTTTTTAATAAATTTCCTGTATACAAAACTTTGAATTTTTCGAAAAACTAAGGACTTTCTTATACCAGGCATAGATTACCTTAGCCGTATTTGGCACAACTTTTTGGAATTTTGGATCCCAAATGCTCTTCAACTTTGCACTTGTTTGGCTTGATAAATGTTTTGATATGAGGTCACTGATGAGTCTTCAGTAGACGAAACGCGCGTCTGGCGTACTTAAATATAATCCTGGTACCTTTGATAACTATTTAAACAGTAATTGAACAATTTTCAATTGGTCACTACATGTACCAATTGAAAAAAAAGTGTTATATAATTTAAAATGTATATTGAACACAATCTAGTTTTTTGATGCAATCCCTTTCCATCCTTCGATATTTATGGGTGTTTCTTTTTTAATGTACATGTGTATACATATCGTGACAAAAGAAACATTCTAATTAAAAAGAATAAGTGTATGCATTCAATATACATTTACAGATAGGCGATTGATAACAAATGAATGTTACAATGCAACGGCAAACAAAAACCGAAAAACAACATATTCTGAAGGAAAAGTATCAACCAACAAAAACATTATAGAAAATAAAGACTGAGAGACACACACATCCGTGGTTGATCGCGAGTGGGCCAGACAGGTAATAAGATCCTGCAACACTAGTTATACCCGTCGTTTTGCTCATTTTAGTACAAACTAGGTGACAATAGATATAGGAAGATGTGGTGTGAGTGCCAATGAGACAACTCTCCATCCAAATAACAATTTAAAAAGTAAACCATTATAGGTTACAGTACGGCCTTCAACACGGAGCCTTAGCTCACACCGAACAACAAGCTATAAAGGGCCCCAACATTACTAGTGTAAAACCATCCAAACGGGAAAACCAACGGTCTAATCTATATAAACAAAACGAGAAACGAGAAACACGTATAAATTACATAAACAAACGACAACTACTGTACATCATATTACTGACTTTGTACAGGTGCGAACATTTGCAGCGGGATTAAAAGTTTTAATTGTACCAAACCTTCTCCCTTTTTTCTGAACAATAGCATAACATCACAACATAGAAAAGTATTTTTATGTACATATATTATATATATAGTTTTCAGAATAAGAGTCAACTGAAAACCAAATATAACATCACAACATAGAAAAACATACGATAAAATATCAATTGGCAGACTTAACTCAATCAAAAAACGACAAGTCTATTTTGGTAGACCATATTTGAGGACAAAAAAGATAGGATTGTGGTACCTACAGATTGATCATATCAATTTTCGCCTACTACACATATTTGTTCTTAGGTTTCAAAAATTTCTCAAACATTGATCAATATGCTTAGTCTAGTGCCCTTATACTCAAACAGTGTAAATCTAACCTTAAAAAATAACAGACATGAACTACCGACAACCACTGAACTATCGGATCATGACTTGGGATAGCCACATACGAAATGTGGCGGTGTTAAACATGTTTGTAAGCGCTATACCCTCCTTTAATCATGAAACAGTTTTGTTGCAGCACAACTCAACAGATCAAAGCTCAAACATCAGTTGGAAAGAGATTAACTCATCAGATCAATACACAGTAGAAAGACATCTAACACAGACCAAATGTGGAAAAGTATGTATACACTTCTCACAACAAAAGCGACACACATCACATATCTGCTAGATACAGTTAGTTCTGAGTCATTGCAATTAGTTTAACAATCCATGTACATCTTGTAAAGACTAAACTGAAATCAGTACGAGATCATACATAGTAGCAGTTGTGTCGCTTTCTGTGTTTGATTTTACGCCGGTTTGCATTGTTTAGTTTTCTAAAATATTAGACTTATTCATTAGGTCATAAGATAAGACTTATTCATTATGTCATCAAAGTTATTCTTTGCTTAGAGTTGTTCTCGTACTCCTTATTGTGCCCTTTTAAATCTTTTATATTTATATCCTTTATATACTATTTTTTAAACAGTCTCTAAATACCAAACTCCAAAGACAATTCTAACCGGAAAGTCCCGCATCAAATGGCTTACTAAAAAGCTTCAACACAAAAGTCATATTATTGACTCGTACAGGCATTTTCTTATGCAGAAAATTATAGATTTAACACGATGTTCAGGCTAGATAAACCTCTCACTTGTATGACAGTCACATAATATTCCATTTTATTGACAACGATGTGTGAAGAAAAAAGACAGACAAAACAGGTAAAAGTGCCAAAAAAATAATTTCACAGCAACTTACATTGGGTTATTATCTTGATTATTATACAACAATCAAATATGTTATTAAAGAAAACAAAATGGCTAAAAAACAAAGAATTCCAAAAATGGAAATAAGAATTAAAAAAAAAATACTACAGCACAACAAATTAGCGGGATGCATAAGTCAACCTAGACATCTTTTACAAAGGCAAATAAAAGAAAACTATAACAAAAAATATTTTTAGACAAGCACAACGATGAGGAACATATATTTGTTAACCTGCAATATATAGATTATTTCTATGTTGGTTATTTCATACCACAACTACAATCTCTGGTTTAGTTTGGAGAGTGTAACTTTAAGAGTGTATGTTGACTTTCCGGGTTTTAATTTGCTTTTGCAATTGTTGACATGTAAAATTATTGATAATACTATAGACATTTAATTACCCTAAACATTTTAAACTAGTTGTTGTTTGTACGCAAATAAATTTTAAATTGTGTTTTCCCCTTAATTTTCTATACATGACTATATGCGGGTTGTCCTTTTTGTGTAATACATGTGCAACACACACAGTTTTCACTCTCTACAAGATTTATAAAGGAGAAATAAAGCGACTTGGGATTATGATTTATTTCAAATAGACAACGTTATAAAGACCATATAGTGATGGCAACAGTACTCCATTTCAGTTCATTTTATTTATATTTATTCTCGAATGTTAATTTGAGTAATCTCCCTTCGTATACAATTTTTAGTAAAACAATTGATGGTAAATGTTTACACAACGAAAAGCATTAATCTTACTACAGTGCATACCATTTAATAAAATGAATAGTTTTGCCATTATTTGAAAAACAAAACAATAACTATGTAGTATTTGTCATATTTTTAATAGAAAACTATTTACTGGGTGGATAACACGACATGCTTCTATCAGTTTGACCTAGTGATTATACTGGGTAATCTGACACGTAGCGTACCTTTATGACTGACAACGTTGGTCATTTGCATTTTCTTTTTTTTTATTAATCTCTGAGATCGTAAACAATTGTCAAGCAAGGTAATACCAAAGTGATATGTTTCCTGGGATTTAGTTTCAACGCTGAAATTGGATGTTAAATTGTCTCATTGGGAATCAAACTACCTCTTCTTATATAATTATATCTAGATAATACTCATCCTCAGTTGATTCAGCAATTTTGAGAAAAAAACTGTGATGTGATCTGCTTGACAAATATTCTTCCTGTCTACAACGTGAAATCTAAAATGTCGCAAATTAAAATCAAAATGGGTTTAGTATAACCTCCTTTGAATGATCAATCACTAGCCCCTTTAAAGTTAATTAACACTGGAGGTTTACTGCTCAAAATATTAATTCAGAGTTGTTCTCAAATTAGTTTATTTTGCATATTTATTTAGTTTGGTTATAACAACTGGTGGGACTATTTCAGCATAAAAATATTATCCAATTGCCGATATCAAAAGACAACTGGGGTGTATATAAATTCTTTCTTTTAATTGAACGAGTTTTTATAGTTTACAGATCAACGAAAATATTAATTATTCAAACCTTTTTTTTCACATTTAAACATCCCATTAGATAAAATCAACGTACACATTGTGAAACCAGATTGTTGAACATAATAACACAATATTAAATAGGTATTCCCTTTTTTTGTGACTTTTAAATACACTTGTGACGACTTTTTGTTATAACAAATAGAACGACGTGATGTATAATGCGATGCATTTCTTTTTTGTAAAACACTTATATATAGTCAGGAAATGTTTAATAATGTGATTTTGTAATACTATAATCATGCCGAAATCTTTACAAAAAATCGTTGAATAGATAAAGTATTGTTGTGAGAGATTCAATGACCAGTCGTATCATACATGTTGAGATCGTACTACATAAATGCTCACCTTAATCGTCAAGATACTTTCATATTATACCGTTGTTACACCACAAAGAAGAAACCTACTATGTGTTTTAATGAAAATAATTATTAATTATTGAATGCAATACATTAAATGCGAAAGGTTTTGCTAAATCTAACACATTTGTTATTGGTTTGGAATAGCGGTTGGCTTAAAAACATGTAAGGGTGATCTACGAACAACATTTATGACGTAGTTGTACTGATTTGCCCTGGAAATATTTTGAAAATAATCATTAAAGCTATATGTTGGGTTTTAGCTTTCAAAGCTTGATTCATTATTAAAGGAACATTTTGAATTAACATTCCATAAGTATGTGTGAACATAAAAAATATTTCATACGGGCAAACTATGTTATTGCCGATTCGGAGATGATATTATTTTTTTTGAGTTTGAGTTGTAATACATATAAAAATTCATGTTTTTTTTAGATAAAAAATCTTTCTTTTAGTATTGTTTTAATATAAACTCTTACCCTTTGCTTCTTACTCTGGTAGATATTTTCATGATTTCATACAGGCTATATAAAGAAACGAAGAGTTTACCCGTGTTATTTATGCAATGGAAATGGTTTTCATTAAATTCACAAAATAACAAAAAGAAGGGAGTAATACTAATTGTTTTTATCTAAAGGATGCCTAACGGAAGTTCTTTGTCTGGCATTGGTGCTTTGTCTGGCATTGATGATTATTGTAGTGGTAGGACATCGATCACATTACTATCATCCATGTATCAAATTGGTTTACAGGATGTTGTTTGTTTGTGCAGTAAACGTTCGTTTGTTTTAGCTTGTAGCCTCAACAACGAATATAAATTCCCGTTTTGCATAATAATATTATATAAAAGATTTAGTATTTTTATAATTGAAAATCATTCGAATGTACAAATACAGGGCTGTCTGTATACAATACTGTCTATCACGTTAATGTCAATTCAATTTATCAGATGCCTGTGATGATTTCACATGCCTCTCATTCACAATAGAAAGGATTAGCAATTATCTTTTTGTTTCTCCTGCCATTTGTTCGTTTTTGTTTAACTGTTAATATGTGTACGTGTTTAGCTAAAAGTATTAATTGTTGTTTATAATCTTTCAAGCGCTTCGTAATGTTATGCCTAGATGTGAAAAGAATATGTGCTCTAAACCCAGAAGTTGTAAAATTGGCGTTACTCGTTACACAATGTGA
This sequence comes from Mytilus trossulus, assembly GCF_036588685.1. Classification (NCBI taxonomy): domain Eukaryota; kingdom Metazoa; phylum Mollusca; class Bivalvia; order Mytilida; family Mytilidae; genus Mytilus; species Mytilus trossulus. The sequence continues at coordinate 33,374,604 of NC_086382.1, read as the reverse complement.
TAAAGATGTATAAAATGTTTTTGTATGTAAAAGAGGGACGAAAAATACCTAAGGGACAGTCAGACTCATAAATCGAAAATAAACTGACAACACCATGGCTAAAAATGAAAACTACAAACAGACAAACAGTAGTACACAAAACTACAAATTGAGCAAAACGAACCCCACCGAAAACTAGGGGTGATCTCAGGTGCTCCAAAAGGGTTAATCAGATCCTGCTCCACATGTGGCACCCGTCGTGATAAAAACAAATCCGGTTAAATAGTATATTTCGGTAGGTCACATTCATGAAAGGTAAGGGGATCGTAGTTCCAACGGAAGGAATATATCCGATATCATTTGTGAAACGGTTATTCCATTACGGTCAACCAACTCGTGATGGCGTCCGTTAAGTTTTAAAATCAGTAAATGGGCCTCGTAATTTAAATATAAAACGGAAGATACATATAAACATAATAGAACCCGTGAGATAGTTATAAAGGCCTAACATGCAAACAATGACTGTTAATAGGTCTTTTTCAGACCTGACCCGCGGTGAAACCCATGTATTCGTCGGCAGCGTATGCTCATTGACGACAAGGGTTTGCTTCCATTATTAAGGTGTATACTAATGACACGTTACATTCTCGTGTAGTATCGAATCTGTTTATTAAACCACGTGGAACAAATTAACAATACAGAAGATTAATAGTGTGAGTGTTGGATATTAGATTTGTAAAATGGAGATCGAATAGCTTCATAATTTATTCAATGTGGAGTGGTGTTTTTCTTACTTTAATAAGTAATTGAAAGGACAATATGTAAACTTCATGTTGTCACAAGTCATGTTTTGCAATTCAAACGATATCATGTCAAATTAACACTGCGTATTCTTGTTTTAAAAATAAAACAAAATACATCTCTTTTGTTTCGAAAACTTGCACCTTTTTAAAACACTTTTTTTCTATAATATCACCTACAGTGTTTGAAAGCAATGCGATTATCTTTATCTCACATAAAATCAAATATAAAACAACATTGAGCAGCATTTGCATGAAACTAACTAATTAAACAAACATACATATTGTATCTGTTAATATATATTGCAATACTATTTCTGTGAAAGAAGTTTTTTTTTAGTTGTCATCTGCATATTGATATGTGTATGTGTTCATCCAAACGTATATTCAAAAGATATCATGTCAAGTTAACACTGCTCATTATTGCTTTAAAAATAAAACAAAATACACTTTTTCTCTCGAAAACTTGCACCTTTTTAAAACACCTTTTTTCTATAATATCACATAAAGTGTTTTTTTCTTATTTTCTTGATCTATTTTCATATTCCAAAAGAAAAACAGTATGAACAAAGTACAAGATTGCAAAAGTAAACGGTTGCATACCAATCAAAACTTAAAGTTCAACCTCCCAAATGCACTATTTGGTGTATTGGATGTATTTCCAACATATGGCAAAATCATAGGTACTTTATTCAAATCATTTACACCACTTGACTTTGTCCCTTTTGATCAAATTACTTCCCTTTGATTAAGATTGAAAATATAATTTATTTTAGATTTACGGATAATCCAGTCCTTTTCCGTCATGTATCTAAAACTAATGTCTCTTTAAATATTTCCTTTGGCGGATATTTTAAAAAATTCAGTGTTATTCAAAGGGAAAATGCTTAAAAATTTACTTTTTACGAAATGGGAAGGTTGAAATCGTCATGGTTTTCAAAAGAATTTGGCCAAAACTTAAGAAAGCAGGGAAATTTTTTAACTTTAAAATTCAACCTACCAGGTGTTTCCATATATACGAACAAATCATGAACAATATCTTCTTGCATATGTATTTCTGATTTGAATCTTGCTATTTTATGACTTTCCGTCATTTTTTATGATCTTATATAGCAATTATGCTATGGCTACGCTTCCGATTTTTAAACTAAAAAGGCCGAAAGATTTCAGAGTAGACAAAATCTATTTGTACACGGACAGAAGCACCTATATGCTAACCAATTGTTCATTCGACATAGGTATTGGCATATTGGCATTTTTATTCAAGGGCCTTATATATTCCTATTGTAATGGCTGGCGTCATGATAAGACAAAATGGCCGCTATTTAAATTAGAAAATTACCCCAAATTTTGCCATATGATCCTCTTAATATGAGAAAATATATAAAATCTGCTTGATGAAAACTAATTTAAATATACTGATTCTGTCCTACGTCCGAGTGTGTCATTTTGAATCATGTGGGTTGTCTTTGTAGATGGTGCATTTATTGGGCGATTCCAGTTAGTTTCTGACAGGTGGGGATGGATGGAGAGATTTTTTGTAATACGTATCAGAAAAATACACGTACTACAAAAAATCTCTCCACCGGTTTTTTTTTTTTTTTTTGCTTCCTTACCAATGTGTTTGCTATTTGAATGCCATTGCCCACGATCAATATTAAGCTGGTTCCATTTCTTCCTATAAAACTGTATTCAACTACGGATTCTGTTCGATAATTCGTATAACGTAGGAACACGCATGTTACGATCTCTCAAGTGCAGGATAGACTCAACACATATAAGTTACATTACCAATAATAGGTCCACAGTTAAAATTGTATGTTATCTAAGTGTAGTTGTTTCAAAATTAATACATGCATTACCATAAATTTTATTTTATTTATAATGTGGTTGAAAAGTCAATATAGATGCTTCTTTAACTTCTTTAACTAGAGATTCTGTAAATAAATGATCAAGTGATTATGAAAAGCCGCCTTCTTTTTTGAATGACAATGTCCTTCTTTTTCATTCTCTTTTTAATGTCCGTTGTGATCGTTATAATTATCTATCATGGTAATATCAACGAACAGTAGTGAGTTCAATAGTGTAATTAATTTTCGGAAATCATAAGCTTAATGTAGTAAGAAAAACATTTTGCTTAACATCAATCTTTTTTAATTCATTTTATTTTATATTTTGTATAGATATGCCTTTGTTAAAACTGGCGAGCATAAAAGAATACAACACCAATACATGCATCTACTGTGGATCGAAGAACTCCGCAAAAAGATTGGCATGTGGTATACATGTGATATGTTCTATATGTCTACACCAAGACAAAACAAAACGGAGTTTAGAATGTGTAAAATCATATAAAATAGGACGCAATCCCGGTTTAACATGTCTAACAATCAAAGGATGTATAGTTACTTATGTTTCTGATAAACGTGATTGGTCTTCAATTGGTTATGATAAACTATTGTTGGCCTTTATCATGTTTATTGACTTCATTTTTTAGACTTTCTCATAAGGAATAGAATACAGCAAAGTTTGTTCATAATTGAGTTGTGGGACAAATAGCTCCAACATAACATGTGTAATCTCAATCAAAATAAGATATTTTCTCTATTTTGTTTCTAAGACACCCGATAGACAATAAGAATTTATTTAGCAATGAAAATAAAATTATCAATAAAGTATCCTAGTTTGAATTATTAAATGTGGGAAAACTAGTAGTCTTACTTTTTACTATTAAACATTCAAGATGACAAGTCAAGGTAGATATGTGTATCATGTGTGGTTTAAATGTTACTTTTGATTCGAAAAGTGTTATTGTCTTGTTGATGTTTCTCAAATCAAATGGGATATCAATACAGATATTAATGAAGAATGAATATATCTTTCGTACATTTGATAGCCAAAGAGGCAAATTATCAAGTAATTTGTTAATTCACATCATGGGCCGTGATAAAGCTTATTCCTATGTATATTTTGTTATCCAACTAGCATTATTATATGTGCTATTTGAATTTATACCATTAACTTAGAGACTTTTTCGTTGTGTTCTGAAAAACACAGAGCAGACGTACTTATAAATATAAGTATTTTCTGTGACTGTATATTGCATTAATTTGTAGGATCCTTTACTATAGATAATTTAGCTGATCTGTAACAATAACATCTCCATGCCTTATATATCATGTACTGTAGTACAACGCGAGTTGTATATACATAATGTACACAGCCATGTATCACCATCATTGCTGGTGATCCGATGGAGAAATCTGTTGTAGAGTTGTCACTGACTCAGACGTACTTATAAATTTAATTATTTTCTGTGACTGTATCTTGCATTAATTTGTAGGATCCTTAACTATAGATAATTTAGCTGATCTGTAACAATAACATCTCCATGCCTTATATATCATGTTCTGTAGTACGCCGCTAGATTAAAACTGACGAGGAAAGGTAACACACGGCCACCAAAAGCTTTATTTTTGTGAAGCCAAGGTGGTCGTGTGGTCTAGCGGGATGGCTGCAGTGCAGGCGATTTGGTGTCACGATATCTCAGTAGCATGGGTTCGAATCCCGGCTAGGGAAGAACACAAAATTTGCGAAAGCAAATTGACAGATCTAACATTGTTGGGTTGATGTTTAGACGAGTTGTATATATATATATATATATGTGGTCTTGCGGGAGGGCTGCAGTGCAGGCGATTTGGTGTCACGATATCTCAGTAGCATGGGTTCGAATCCCGGCGAGGGAAGAACAAAAAATTTGTGAAAGCAAATTTACAGATCTAACATTGTTGGGTTGATGTTTAGACGAGTTGTATATACATTTTGTACACAACCAAGTATCATCATCATTGCTGGTGATCCGATGGATACATCTGTTGTAGAGTTGTCACTGACTCAGACGTACTTATAAATATAATTATTTTCTGTGACTGTATCTTGCATTAATTTGTAGGATCCTTTACTATAGATAATTTAGCTGATCTGTAACAATAACATCTCCATGCCTTATATATCTTGTACTGTAGTATTGTAAGTGGATTGCTAGAGTTAAACTCTTACAATATAAATTTTGGAACGGTGGATCATATTTAAATATCTAATGATTTATATGTATCTGCTTTTTAAGAGATCAAATAGTAATTGATCGTTAACATCTTTCACCTGCGGCATAGTTTTAATGCTTTATATTTTCTTTTCTTTTTTTTCTTTATTTAGACAATAATTAGATATAGGAAGATGTGGTGTGAGTGCCAATGAGACAACTCTCCATCCAAATAATGTATTTTATTTTCCGATCATTGAAAATATCCTTTATTCATTCGGTTCTATTTTCCGATCCATTGATATAACTACTTCGTAATTTCAACATTTGGTGTTATTGTATACGGATAGAACCATTTATAGGGTAAATATCATCAAGACAAATGTCCAGATTTCTGCAGATTTAACGATTGTTTTAAATCGCAACATTAAAATCTGTAGAAATGGAAAAATTGAGAATGGAAATGGGGAATGTTTAAAAGAGACAACAACCCGACCATAGAGAAGACAACAGCAGAAGGTCACCAACATGTCTTCAATGCAGCGAGAAATTCTCGCTCCCGAAGGCGTCCTTCAGCTGGCCCCTAAACAAATATATACTAGTATACTAGTTCAGTGATAATGAACGCCATACTAATCTCCAAATTGTACACAAGAAACTAGAATTAAAAATAATACAAGACTAACAAAGGCCAGAGTCCTGACTAGGGACAGGCGCAAAAATGCGGCGGGGTTAAACCTGTTTATGAGATCTCAAACCTCCCGCTATACCTCTAGCCAATGTAGAAAAGTAAACGCATAACAATACGCACATTAAAATTCAGTGCAAGAGAAGTCCGAGTCTGATGTCAGAAGATGTAACCAAAGAAAAGAAACAAAATGACAATAATACAAAATAACATCAGACTACTAGCAGTTAACTGACATGCCTGCTCTAGACTTCAATTAAACTGATTGAAAGATTATGTCTTCCTCATATGAATATCAGTCACAATCCTTCCCGTGAAGGGTTAAGTATCATACCATCATAACATATATGAAAGAACATAACCCGTGACATGCCAACAACTGGTTTTTAAATAAATGTGTTTAGTTCCGATGCAAAGACCCTATAAGTGAATCAATATTAACGCCAAAATATGCAATCTTTAACCCTTTCCCTTTCACACCGGTACAGCTTACCGGTGAAGCCAATTTCAAGATTTTTTGGGGGCATTTAGACTTGTTCCATCGCCATTTGCTGACGTACAGATGTGGTTGAGGGCTCAAATTAATCCTCAGATAACCAGCAATGCGATTTAAGGTGCATCAAACCTCTATCATTATTAGATAATAAACAAGTTGGCCCTTACTGATGTGTAATTTTTCTGTAAAAACCATTTATTTTTTTTCGAATTTTGAGGAATATTCTCAAAAAGAAGGGCAAAGAAAAACTGCTCTTTTAAGAGGATTTATGACTTTTCTCAATAACTGTGCAGTGAGTTTTTGAAGAAAAGTATTAAACAAATAGTTCTTACTTGTACACTAGTTGCAAATTTAATTTTTAGTGTAGCAGCGCAATCACAAACTTGAAATGCGCTAAAAATCCGAAGTTATTTCTTAAAGATATAATGAGAAAAGAGACAAAAACCACTAAAATATTCTAATTTTTGTTTTCAAATTTGAAATAGATGTAACAAAACATGGTTTCGTAAGTGTTGCGGTATGATAAAGTGGAAAACACTTTTGTTTGAATAAAGGAACATGTGTATTTCAATGAAAAAATGACATTTTAAAGAGTGGATTTCTCCTAGATTTGTGTAAAAATCATGCATTTGGCCACCAAAAATTATCATCTGAACACATAATTCCAAAAAGAAAACAAACTGGGTGAAAATCTTTATAGTATTTTTTTATTTTTTTATTTTCGTCCGTAGTAGTAGACTTACGTACTTAAATTTCAATAAATTCATTCTATGTCAGTGGCGCAGGGGAACAATGATCTACCCAAGGCGCTAAGATTGAGAGTTCGAATCTCACTGCCGGAGTTGGAAAAATAATTTCCTATAGTAATTGTAACTTAACTTAACTTTACTTTCAATTTCAAAAAGAAAATAAAAGAACGTGTGTGCCAAATTGCCCCCTCCTTTTTACCCCCTTTGCTCCATCGGGCTCGGTCAAGGGTATCCCAGATCAAGCTAGCCTTGGTAATTCAATGAATTTTTCCTTGTAAAATCAAGGTTTAGGCTGCTGATTGATTGAAAACGAATTAGACAAATAACTAGGGTCCAAGTTTGAAATCGGACAAAAATGGCGTCTAAAATCAGTTATTTTGAATGTTACGGACATCTATATTCCAAGGCCTATAGCACGTTATGCGTCTATTTATACCAATATGATAACTTACATGGCTTCAACAGACTCGAGGCATTGTGTTTTCACCAAAACCTGACCCTATTAGCCCACCAATATGTCTCTTTTGCCCAAGGATTTCGTATGTTTTCACTTTTTCTCCAACAGTCACGTGACTTTTGGAAATATACCACGTGACCAAAAAATGACGAATTATCTTCAAACTGAATTTTTTGAAATATTTTACCAATTATCTTTCATTTGTGTATGACCATTGATGCGAATGCAGTATTCATTTAAACTTCGATAATGTCTTTTCGATAAGTAAAGGTCTAAAATGCCTGAAAGGGAAAGGGTTAATGACCTGACAACAGTGAATACTGACATGTTTGTGCTTTATAAAGAATATTTCCATAACATATCGGATGTGAAATACCTGAACGTATAAGAAGTCTGCATGTTGAGCTATATTTACGAATGATGTCCTTATACCGATGATACAATTTAGTAAATGTTTTGACGAGTTTGTGATATCGAAAACCCTGGTGTAATAGTTTTCAGTAATACATAAATTTCTCTCGTTAAAATCTAAAACATTGTAACATACACGAGCTAATCCTACAAGTCGAGATATATAAACACCGTAAGATGGTTACAAGGGAACGTCACAATCTAAAAATGGATAATTAACGATAGGAAATGAGAAACCGTCTCTTTTATCATAAATTTTAGTTTTAAGGTTTCCGTTATTGGTTCGAGACCACAATTGTCGTCCCTTGATTTTCGTTGTTCATGAATATAGTCCCTAGTGTTGACAGTGGGTTACATGCCATTAATTTTTATACCCCTTCCAAATTTATTTCTCCATGTTTAATGCCTCAAATTGCAAGTAGGGGGGGGGGGGGGTGAAATTACACTGTAAAAAAAATTGGGTCCAGAATTTTAAAGGAAAGTAGTGATTTGGTCCAGCTAAAAAAGGTTAAAAATTACTACTTCGAAAGCTGTCAAAAGATTTCAAGACGCCCTAAACATGAAATTGTCCATATTTTGAGTTAGAGACGATGAAGTTTTCTATAATTTTGATATAATTTGTCCCAAAGTACTACAACACACTGTAAAAATTTCTTTGAGAAAGCGCAGGTGGGATTTTTTTTATTTTCATTTATATTCTAAAAGAAATGCACTACGAAATAATTGTGGTCTCGGACCTATTGATATAGATATCAAGATCGAGGAAAGGGCAGTGGTCATTGTTAGTATTAGCTTTATCTAAAGTAAGTTCAACAGGATAAATTTCTTTAGTATACATACTGAAGTCGTCATTATTGAGAGCCAAAATATCATCCAAATATCTAAAAGTATCATCAAATTTGTGTATCAGATGTTGTTTCGATTGGTCTTTGCTGATTTTTGTCATAAATTGTAACTCAAAGCAATACAAAAACAGGTCCGCCATAAGTGGTGCACAGTTAGTCCCCATTGGAATTCCGATAACCTGGCGATATACGGAATCTCTAAAGCGAACCAAAATGTTATCTAGTAAAAATTCAAGGGCAGATATAGTATCAAAGCATGTCCAATTGACATATTTTTTTTTGTTTCTAAAAATGACCTAAAGAATTTTGAACATATATATTCACATTCTGACTTTTTGAATGCCCATTTAATTAGGTGAGTGATTTTTTTCTTACTGAGAATGTGAGGCAATGTGGTATATAGGGTAGAAAAATCAAATCTTTGAACAGATTCAAAATCACCATTATAAGCATGCAATTTATCAAGTACTTCCAACGAGTTTTTTACACTCCAAAAGTAATTAATTCCACTACTTTCGAAGGCCTTATTTGAACAATTGCTCACTTTTCTCTCAAATGTATTGTCGTGTCGTACAAATCATTAGCTCATTGTTTATATTTGATGCAAGGACTTGCTAGTAAAAACTAGTATTCAGAAAGGAGTAATTTTGTGCCCGTAGTTTAATTAAACTTCTTATATTTTTTTAGACGATTGGGATGTCGATGAATCTCCAGTAGATGCTCGGCAATATATATGTACGATATGTAAACAGTGCATGAGAAATTTGCTGTTTGTTCCTTGTCAACATATGAGTTGCTGAAAGTGTGTAATATTTGTCAAAGATCAATAAGAGCAACAATTATAATAAGCTACTGACTAGACAACGACTAAGCACGCAATGACCTAATTCGATTCAAAGTATTAGTGTAATGATGGTATTTTTGTGATTTTACTTTTCAATCTCGGTTCATTTTGATTATACTTTTGTAATAATAATATGATATAAAATTGCATTTTACTTAATCTTCAACGTTTCGATGCGACTGTTATGCAAGTGTGAGGTTAAGCTAGCTATAAAACTAGATTTAATCCACCGTTTTCTACGTAAGAAAATGACTGAGCCAAGTCAGGAATATGGCAGTTGTTATCCATTAGTTTGATGTGTTTCGTGTATTGATTTTGCCATTTAATTAGGGACTTTCCGTTTTGAGTTTACTTCGGATTACAGTATATTTTGTATTTTACTTTTGTTCTTTGTTATAATCGACTTTCGAAGAGAAACCAGAATATTCCGGTGTACTTGCAGGTTAAATTTGAAATGTGTACATTTTCGCTCATTTTGGTGAATAGAACAAAACCATCAAAATAAATTTCACTAATAAAAAAAATGCATAAACAATGATATTGATAATCGTTTCGAATCCACCATAAAAGAAATTGCCAAGATATTTCATATACCTTTTTCAATAACTATCGCCTAATGTTACACCTGCAAAAATAACTTGCTTTATGGTATTTATAAGAGATAAACCTAAACTATCCGACTTCAAGGAAAATTCATAATTGTAAATGAGAAAACTTTTTTCGTTAGTATATGCATCTGCCTCATGACTTTTAACATATCAATCTCAAATATTTCAGTTGATAGGCTACGCTTTATTCATGATAACTCCTTCCATCCAACCAAAAAACAAAGGTTTCTAAAATTAATTTCTCAAGCAGATGTTTCAATATATTGAATAAAAATACGTGTTTCTTAACATTTTCAAATAAATCGTTACTCAACAAATAGAAGCGGTTGGACATAAGAAATGAAGATATAGCTCACTAAATCAACAAACTTTCAACCGGGCATGAACTTCTCAAAAAAAGAGGTTTGTGAATAGCTGTATTTTATACAAAGTGCAATCTTCAGAATTTATAGTATCATCATTGTTATGATTAACCTAACTTAAATGATAAATCGAAAAGCTCACTACGACTTCACATTTGCGAAGATTAGAAGGTACACTTATTAAGATAAAAAAATCTATCAATATTTGTCAAACCTGTATTTTGCTAGTGACAATGCACATTTCTGCGACCTTCACACCGCAAGGCTTCTATTAAATTACCGATCTAAAGTATTTATTTTCTATTCTCGTATTGAAGATTCATTTGCCATTTGTCATAGGAAAGTTAATCAACTTGCAATTAATCAATCACACGTGTGTTCGAGTAAAGAACAATTTATATCGTTTATATTTCATTTCGCAGAAGTCTCAATATATACTTATTTGAATATGATACTATTCTTGTTGTTTTTTATCACGGGAATTTAACACAAAATAACGATGATTTACCTCAACGAACTACAAACAATCCGAACAACCGACAGGTAAAACCCATACAGATAGATAATTTGTAAGATATTAACTGAAAGTAAAGTATATGTTAGCATAGTTGTTTGAATGAAGTATCGTCATTTATCAGTATAAATAGGTGTAGGTATACACAATGATAGATTTCAATGAATGAAAGAGTTACAAAAGATGCAAGAGAGACAGTCAAACGCGAAAATCGAAAAAAAAACTGACAACGCCATGGCTAAAAATGAAAAAGACAAATAGACAAACAATAGTACACATGACACAACATAAAAAAACTACAGAATTAGCAACACAAACCCAACCAAAACCTAGAGTTGATCTCAGGTGCTTCGGAAGGGTACGCAGAATCTGCTCCACGCATGGCATCCGTCGAATTAGACAGACATTACCAAAGATTTACTAACAACTCTAAATTCACAAAATCAAGAATAATTTATGAAACAAATTAAAGTCTTTCTGATTTTTGTCAAACTGATTGATATGTAGCAGAAAAAACAAGCTCATGTTGTACGAAGAGTGATTGGTCTTTATCGTTCTAAATGAAAAAAAATCAAAATTCTTTATTGCAGACTTGCCTATGATATGAAATAAAGAAAATGTCTGAAAACGAAAAGCCTCTCAAAAATTATGATTGTAAGATTCAGTTATTGTCTATCCATTTATATTTTATGTAAAATTATGTTCTCGGTATTTTGGGTTGAACAGCAGATTGCAAGAGTTAAACACTAACAAAATAACTTTTGGAACATTGGACCATATTTAAATTTCGAATGCTTTATATGTATCTACTTATTAAAGATTAAATAGTAATTGATTATTTACCCTTTTCATCTGCGGCATTTGATAGTTTTAGTGCTTTATGTTTTATTTTTGCTTTGTTTAGACAATAAGGTCTATTGCACACATGATGCTAATTTTTCTCTCAAATGTATTGTCGTGTCGTACAAATCATAAGCTTATTGTTTATATTTGATACAAGTACTTGCTAGTAAAAACTAGCATTGGGAAGGGAGTAATTTGGTGTTCGTAGTTTAATTAGACTTCTTATATTTTTAGACGATTCGGAAGTCGATGAATCTCCAGTAGATGCTCAGCAATATATATGTACGATTTGTAAACAGTGCATGAGAAATTTGCTGTTTTTTCCTTGTCAACATTTGAGTTGCTGTCAGTTTTGTGGAGAAAAATTGAAAGTTTGTAATATTTGTCAAAGATCAATAAGAGCAACACTTGTATTAATCTAATGACTAGACAATGAATTAGCACACAATGAACGTATACAATTGAAAGTATATTGAAATGATGTCTTACAATTTTGGGTCATTTTGATTATACTTTTTGAAGTAATAATATGATATCAAATAGCATTTTACTTAATCTACAACCTCTTGGTGCGACTGTCATACAGGTGAGAGGTTCAGCTAGCCATGAAATCAGGTTTAATCAACCAGTTTCTACACAAGGAAATGTCTGTACCAAGTCAGGAATATGACAGTTGTTATTCATTCGTTTGCTGTGTTTAAGCTAGTGTCATTTGTATTCGATGAGGGATTTTCCGTTTTAATTTTTCCTCGCAGTTGTTTACGTGATTTTACTTTTTCTAATCTCTGTTATAAGCAATGTTGGAAGAGAAACGTCAACATGCATGTGTAACAGCGGGTTATCTTCGAGGGTTGTACATTTTCACTCATTTTTGCGAAAAGAACAAAATCACCAAAATAAATTCCACTTATAAAAAGGTACACATGCAAATATATTGATAAAAGTTTTCAATCCATCCTCAAAGAAATCGGCATAATATTTTGTATACTTTCTTCGATGAAAATCGCGAAATGTTACACCTGCAAACTAACCCGCTTTGTGGTATTTATTAGAGAGAAGCTTAAAAAATCTAACTCCAAGAAAATTTAAAATAGTTTAAACCTCCCAAAATGGTTCCAAACAAGATTTTTTTCTGGCAAATATTTTTCCATACTACCCTTTTTTTACCCAATCCATACGGCTTCGGTTTTGTCAACATTACATTTAGGTCCAGCACATCCTGAAAATTTTTCAAACAAGTATAAACACTGATTTAGGGACTTTTGATCACCATCCAGTACTACGGAAAAATCTTTTCTCATCGTATTAACTCAACATAATTCAGAGTAAATAATTGTTACAGCATCAACATTAGGATCTTTTTTAATAGCTGCACTTAGAAATTCAAGCACTAAAATAAATAGATAAAGAGACGGAATCCCCTTGACGGACCCCCCTTTTTTATGAAAATAATTTTGAAATATTACCGTTATTTCACACTGCACTAGGGGCATAACAGTGGCATGCCTTAATCCAACCTATAAATGTATGGTCAAAGTCATAAAATTGCAAAGCCTCATATATAAAGAACCATTCGACTGTGTCGAAAGCTTTTTCCAAATCGACTAAAAATAAATTCCAGGAATGTCGTCTTCTTCCATCTTTTCCGTCAGATCATAAATAAATTCGCCTATCTTATAAAAAACCTTTTTGTTTGACTAATTATGTTTACCAAGACCTTTTTAAATCTATTTTCTAGACTTGTTGTAGCTATCTTATAGTCTACACACCGCAGTGTGATAGGTCGCCAGTTCATTACATAACATTTTGACTTACCCACCTTTGATATAAAGGTAATGAGTCCCTGTCTTTGAGTGATAGAGAACTTTCCATATTCTAAAGCCTCATTTAAACATCTTACTAGTGGTATTTATTTTTTTTTAATTTATCATATTTTAATGAAATCTGTACATTTGTTAGTTTAAAACATCAAGTACCGGTACCTTATCCCGGCCTCGTTAACATTAGTAAATATCATATTTATACAGTTGTTAGTATTTGTTAGTATTATACATTCAATTTTCAATATTTGAAAGAAAAAAAAAGAAAAATAAACAGAACGAAGTTTACTAATGAGATTTTCAAATACAATTATTTGTATAACAAATGCACAGGTTTTGAAAAATATATATACTGTTTTCTATATTAAATTTCTCTTTTCCTTATTTGCACATGAACATAATAAGTTACACACATTTGTATGCATAATAGTTATATACACTAAAAAATAGTTTGATACATTGCAGATAATGATTTTAAGACAGAGGCTGTTTGGATATGAAATATATACAATATATGTGAAGTCTATTTGGTTTTTTTTTTTTTTTATGATAGTAAAGGAGTCCAGGGGTTCCAGCAGTTTTCTGCCCTACTGAGTAATTTATTTTTATAGAATATATTTTTTTCTATCAATAAGTTTTCCTTCAAATAATTTTTAAGTGCTATTATATTGGTTTGTTCCATAGTTAATTTGCTTCTATAGATGTAGAATTTTGTTAGCAGAAGTATTATGTTTCTTATATCATTTTTATCTGTTTTTGTTAAAATACCAAATAAAACCAAATCAATATTTAAAGTTAGTTCTATTTCTGTCTTCTCAAATATCCAGAAGTTAAGGTCTTCCCATAATTTTGATATATATGGGCACGTCCAGAATATATGTTTTATTGTTTCGACCCCTCCGCACCCAAAACTGCAAATATTTGTATCTTTAATTTTTATTTTAAGGAGGAGTTCATTTGTGCCTAAGATTCGATGTATTATTCTGTATTGAAACCACTGCAATTTTGAATTTTTTGTTATATGAAAGGGCAGTACATGAATATTTTTCCAATTGAAGTTTGCATTGAGAATTAATGACCATTTTTGTTCACATTTTTGTTTAGGATTTGATTTGTTACCATTCAAAATGTTATACATATCTTTTGAACCTTTCTGGGATTTAAAAAAAACCTTTAACACCGAGGGCAAAACAGGACCGTTTTCTCTCTTTAAGTCATTTGGACATATTTGATATTCTTTTAAATACTTTTTGATTGACGAAATTAGGCCTTGATATGTGAGAAAATTAGTTTTAATATTGTATACCTTATTAAAGTGATCAAAAGTCATAAAATTTCCATCTTCCTGTAACAAGTCATTGATCAGCCAAACCCCTTTTTTTGTCCAATCTTTATATAGTACTGGATTGTTACCAATCTTTATTCTATCATTCTTCCATAAAGGGCATGTTTTAATTTGACAGTTATTTTGTACATTTTGTAGATCTTGCCAAGCGTCAAATACTTCTTTCCAAAATGGATTATTCAACTTTTTATAAGGACCAAGAAATTGCATTTCCAAAAAATTAAAATTTTCTGAAAAGAGGAATAGTTTTACTAGTTTTGAATTATTTCTATTAATTCTTCTTATCCAGGTTAATTTTAGACCTTTTATATAGTTTTCAATATTTATCATTTTTAGTCCTCCTAAACAGTGCGGTTTGGATAAGGTGTCTCTATTGACTTTATCTGGTTTGTTATCCCAAATAAAGGAAAATATTTTTTCAGTAAAATGTTTCAGCTTTGTGCTATTTGGACTAGGTATGGATAGGAATAGATGGTTTAATTTTGATATTATAAGTGTTTTTATCACTGTAATTTTTCCAATTGGTGAGAGTATTTGATTAGTCCAAGTTTTTATAATGTTTTCAATTTCTTTTAACCTTGGGTTATAGTTTAAATGTTCAATTTCACTAATATCCACTGAAAAATTTATCCCAAGAAGTGTAAATCTGCTGGAACCCCATTCCAATCCCCACTTGACACACATAGTTTCTTGGCTAAACCTTTTCTTCCCAATCCAAACAACCTTGGTCTTGTCTAAGTTTATATTGAGACCTGATAAATCTGCATATTTATCTAGAGTACGGAGAGATGCATCCAAAGATTCAGGTGATCCATCAAGTATAAGAGAGGTATCATCTGCATATTGTGATATGAGATATTCTGAGTCATCTATAGTGATTCCTTTAACCTTGTCATTATTTCGTATAAGTATACCCAGTATTTCTGCACATAGTAAAAATATATAAGGTGATAGGGGATCCCCTTGTCGGCAGCCCCTCTGAATCTCAAAAAAATCTGAGAGATGGCAATTTTGAGTTACTGCAGATTGAATCTTAGTATAAAAAGTAGTGATCCAATGTTTAATAGAAGGCCCAAAATTAAAAAAGTCTAATACACTTTCAATAAAACTCCAAGAAATTGAATCAAACGCCTTTTCAAAATCAATAAGGAGGAGAATACCAGGTATATCATGTTCTTCTGTATACAATAAAATATCATAAATTAGTCTAGTATTTTCACCAATATATCTACCAGGAATGAACCCTGTTTGATCATTATTTATGAGAAGTGATAAAATAGACTTCAAACGCTCTGCGATACAGCTAGACCCTAGTTTATATATTGTGTTTAAAAGACTTATTGGTCGCCAGTTTTTCATATATTGTCTTGGTTTATCTCCCTTTGGTATACAAGTAATTATCCCTCTTTTTTGGGATACTGACATTTCACCCATATTATACCCATAGTTGATTGATCTAAGAACAAATTTACCTAAATCTATCCAAAAGAATTTAAAAAACTGACTGGTGTATCCATCAGATCCTGGGCTTTTGTTACTTTTCATTCTTTTAATAGCAGATGTTAATTCTGAATAGGAGATTTTTCCCTCAAGGGTATCCCTTATTTCATTTGTTAACTTGGGAACGTCTAAAAATGGAATTTCCTTATTGAGATCAACACTATTTATTGTATCTTTCTTTGAATATAAATTTTTATAGAAGTTTTTAGCTTCCAATAAAATATGTTCTTGTTGGTTTATTAAACAGCCTTCATTATTGACTAGTTTTGGAATTGTTTTATTAACAAAGTTCTTAGTTTCTAAGTTGAGAAAATATTTTGAGGATCTTTCTCCTTCTTCTACCCATTGCATTTTTGAGCGAACATAGTGACCACGCATTTTTTCTTGTCTTAAAATTTGTAATTCAGATTTCTTTTGGTTGAGATCTTCAAGAGCTTCTGTGGTTTGTATATTTTCTTCTAATTTTTGAATTTCATGTATTAAAGCATTTTCCAATTTATTTTTTTCTTTCTTTTTATATGATGCAAAGGAAATTGTTTTACCCCTAATTTCTGTCATTAATGTTTCTAAGAACAGCTGATCATTTATTGTAAATTGAATATCTAAGCAATCAATCTGGTCCAGTGAGTCTCTATTGTATACTAAAGTTGCATATTGATCTTTTACTTGTTTTATTTTTTCTTTAACAGATTTAACATATTCCATATCATACAATAAACTATTATTAAATTTCCACAAACCCTTCCCAATATTGAAATCACTTATTTTAAAGTGTAGAACTATAGGTGAATGGTCAGATCTATAGCTGTGTTGAATTTCTACTTCTTTTACATTTTGATAGAAACTTCGAGATATAAGAAAAAAGTCAAGCCTAGCTTGCTTCAGAGGATGAGTTTTTCTCCATGTAAATCGTTTCTTGTCTGGGTAGTATTCTCGAAAGGGATCAATTAGATCATAAGTTTCAATAAGTTCAAAGATTTTTTCCCTTGCTCTTGGATTATTTATATTAAGATAGTTGTATGTATCTAATGCCTGATTTTGAACTAAGTTAAAATCCCCTGTCAGAATAACTTGTTGGTAATTAAAGTTTTCTATTATTTCATTAACTTTATCATAAAAAGATGGTGAGTCATTATTTGGTCCATATAAATTAACAAGTGTTATATTTTTACCTTCAATTGAAATATCTACACCAAGAAAATTTCCATTATCATCTTTCTTTATCTTATTTATTTTAAAATCAAGATTATTTGCAAATAAAATGGCAACTCCTCTTTGATTTGAAGCAAAAGAATTAAAAATGCATTCTCCTCCCCATTGGTTTCTTATAAATGATTCATCTTTTTCAGTAAAGTGTGTGTCTTGCAGACAGTAAATATGACAGAGCTTTGATTTTAAGTATTCGAATACATCTCTCCGCTTCTCTCTAGAATTTAAACCTTGTCAGTTGTATGAGAAAATTTTTAAAGAATCCTTAGTCATTTAAATAGCTAGATATATATAGCATAAACATTCCATTTATATTTTTTATTCCTTTTATCACACTTTGACTCATACAACTGTCTATGAAAATACAAAACTGTAATATTATATATGAATAAACAAGTTGGTATATAAATCTATCTTCATGCATAAATAAATCTTTATAAAACATTGTGCAAACATCATAAGAATTGAAATAAATAAAAAAAGCAAGAGTAACAACAATCATGATTGTCATATTGTGATATGTTTTCTGATTTTTTATAAATAAAAACAAATTTTGGATTACCTGTTTCCAAAGAAAGGAGTTACTGGAGAAAAAAACTAACAAATGTATACCCATTCAAGCTAAATTTCAACAATCAAAGAGAGATAATCCAAAATATTTTCTCCCCTTAATTGTAAGATTGCAAACATGTATATTTTAGTCAAGATTTTAGTCAGCATAGTAATTCTATGGCTATTATCAAAGTCTTAATTTGAATGTTATATAATTGTTCTTGTTATTCCTAGGGTATTATTTTTCACAATTGTCCAAAGAAAGACCTTGGTCTCATAACCATAAAATGGACACATATTTTGATACTTTAAAATGTTTTCCTTTTTCGAGCAACGAGTCATGTATGTTGGTTATTTAAAACGAGGATGCAAATTTCTTGTACATAATGTACTGCAATACCAAACCAATTGAACAAAGCAGCACAAAAAAAAACAATTTAGCATAAAGTAGCATGCACTTTCATATAAATGAACACAAGCAATTGCAAACATGTTTCAACAGTTACAAAAGTAAGCATGTCAAGCCTAAAGCAAATAAAATAAAATGGCTGTAGCCAATAAATACAACTTGGATTCAACCCTAGACTATAACTTTTCCTCCGAAATAATTTATCAATTAAGACATTAAACATTTCAGCCCGTGGTTAAATATCCACATGAAAAATAAATATATAAGTGCATATTTAGAAAGCTGTCTGAAAAAAGAGAACTGATTCCCTTTTCCCTTTTTTTTTTCCTTTTTTTTTCAATTTTGTTCATTGATTCCTGGATATTTAATTATTTTTTAAAAGTAAAAAGAGCAAGATATTTTATATTTTTGATTATTTAAATGAGAGTAACATGTAGGTTTATAGTTTTAAGTTTGAATCCATTGCTCATTTGCATAATTATTAACAGATGCCAGCTCATAACTAAAAGCACATAGAAGCACATGTAAGAACAATTCAACACAACATACTTACACTCATTGTAGTATTCTAAAATGTATAAAAGAAATAATAAATACATCAGAAATGGTAGAGATATCTACAAATATGCTAGCAAAGTATATGTTTTTTTTACTGAAGACAAAGAAGCAGATATATGAATCAAAGTTAATAACTTATCAATAGTACTGATAACAGTATGTGACGGAGTATATGAAAGGTCTATGCAAGTTAGCAACAACGGAATTGCTTGCGAATATGCCACTGGTCTCTTGAGCTAGTGCGTGTTTCAAGGATTACAGTGACTCCTAAGTGACGAATGCGAGTTTTAAGTTTTTCTTCTGACCTAATCTTGTATGCGATTTTTGCAAGTTCATTTCGGGCTTCCTTCATGCATGGAGGCAGATCATCTACCATGCGAATATTCTTACCGGCTAAAAGTGACCCAAGTGATAAAAATAGCTCTTT
This sequence comes from Mytilus trossulus, assembly GCF_036588685.1. Lineage (NCBI taxonomy): Eukaryota > Metazoa > Mollusca > Bivalvia > Mytilida > Mytilidae > Mytilus > Mytilus trossulus. Next base: position 33,355,146 of record NC_086382.1, on the reverse strand, counting down.
ATCTGCATAGTGTATAAATCTAGCTTTTTCCATTTTTAAATAATTCATCATTAGGTCATCAATGACTTTCCAGATGTTTTCATCCCTCTTTTCAGGCATGCCATACACTAAAATATTATATTTGCGGTCGTGTTTTTCAAGGAGTATCTGCTTCTCTTTTAAATTTTTGAGGTCAGTCTCAAAGCTCTGCCTCATTGACTCTAACTTCTCTACCTCTAGGGATTGCATATTGAGTTCCATAGCCTCAACCCCTCTTTGCAACTCATCGTGATCATGCCTTAATTCTTTGCATGCTTGACCTGTTTCTGAGACCTCTAACTTTACTTTATTGACATCCTCTTTTACCTCCTGCACTAGATTTGAAAATTTATTTTCAATTGTATCTAATTTCTCATTAAATTTTTCTACTTTCGAGTCAACTGCCAAAATAAGGGTTTTCAGATCTTCCATAGTTGTATTTGAAGGGCTTGCCATGATGATACCAGTATATAGTGTGTCAATTTCAATGTTGCCTTAATGATTGACATGTACATGTATGACGTAACATGTAAATAAAAATATCAACGATGAAGCGATGAAACTATGTCACAATACTTCGATTGAAAATTGCGTTATAAATGTCCTGTACTAATTAAAACCTCTAGACGATGTTTTGTTTATGATATTTGCAATCTTTTAAGTATTTCTATTACATATTCATTGAGTATTTTGTTGTTTTCCCCGGACTTCAAAAAATTACATGGTGGCTGCCATCACAGGGGAGATAATGTGGTATTTTAATATCATTCCAAAAATAATTATAAAACTCAACAGTGAATTCATCTATACCAGGTGATTAAGAGTTCTCCATATGTTTAAGAGAAGACAGACATTCCGTGACTGATAAAGGTCCTGCACAGGAATCTACCTCTTCCTCGATAGGTTTTGTAATAAAAGGATTGTCATGCTGAAGAAACGTGCTCCTGTGAGTTTCAAGTAACAATGGGTTAGAACTAGTATACATTTTTTTCTTTAAATGTTTTTTTTCAAATTACAAAAATAATAGTTACTTCCCTTTTTCCCCTCTACTTGCTATTTTGCCTTCGCTCTTTTATTTATCCCTTAACATTTTTTTCTCTTATTACTTTTAACTGTAGTTCCAACCCTTCCCTTTCTTGGTGTACTGATGGCAATTTATTCTCTAAGAGTTTTGTATCGAATAATATTGTAATAATATCTTGTATAATAATTCTTTTTCTTTTTTGTGCCCCGATTTTGTTTTTTGTCCATGGATTTATGGGTTTTGAACAGCGGTATACTACTGTTGCCTTTATTTATTTTGTTCCTTCTTCTGAAATGACGAAAATGAGATTGCAGATCCGCGAACTTTCATCTTAATCATATCCCATAAAAGCTTATATTAAACTGTTTATCCTGTCTCAATATAAATATATGGATCAGACTCATATTCTCCAATGACAGTTTTCAGTGATATAATATCTCCATTACAAGCAGAGAAAAGTGTTCTCCGTATTACGTACATCTGCCTTTTGACTTTAATGATATCAATCTTCGAAATTTTAGTTTGTATGCTATATTTCTATCCGTCAAATAAAAAGTTTCAAAACTAAGTTATCAAACAATTTTGAATGGTAGAAATGGATTTGTTAACATTTTCAATTTAATAAACATGATAAACAAGCAATAATTTAAGCGGGTGTAGATAGTTTTTTAATTTTGCTTTGACAACAATTGTTTCCATACTACTCGTGTAAGGTCGTATTCATTCTACACATATTTATTTGTATTTGAACTGTTCAGTAAACCTACACTTTAACATTAATATAACATTATTGTTTCGCAATATATCGCTAAGATATCTCTTATATAGTATTTTACAGTTTATGCGCTTTTTTTCACCCATTCTAAGCCGAACAATTTTCTTTGTAATAGTTATCTCCCCGAACACTGTTTCCTTGTGACTACATCTCCTCCGTAATCGTAAAAGAAAGCGACAAATTTATTTTATAAAATTACTTTTTATATCCTTTGCATGATTTTTCCTATTTTGACTGAAGCAATATTAACACTCCATACGAGAGTTATTTCCCCTTATGCATTTGAGATAAGGGATATGCATTTCTATGTGATAGAGACCTGGGATCTTTTGTTTTAGTTTCTTGATCCAAAATTTAAAAAAACAAGGTCTAAGTCAGAGGTCTAGGTCATATTTTAAATTTTGATTTTGGCCTATTTTCAATTCTTTTCAAAAACTGTACAAGATATCGACAACATGTTTTTTACGAAATTGTAAGTTGTTTTACATTGTCTTATCGGGGCCTTTAATAGCTGACTATGCGGTATGGGCTTTGCTCATTGTTGAAGGCCGTACGGTGACCTATAGTTGTTAATGTTTTTGGTCTTTTGTGGATAGTTGTCTCATTGGAAATCATACCACATCTTCTTTTTTATATGTTCTCTCCCCTCTTCTATTAAGAAGTAGGCATAAAGTGAGATAACTCATTAATCATATATTATTTAGACCTATGGTCTTTTGATATGTAGCCCTTGGTTCATGACCTTGAAATTGAACTTTTACTTCATATGTATACATGATAAAGTCATGGGTCTTTTTGCATTACGTTGCAAGACCACCGTGTATCATCAGTACAGCGGATATAGGTTCTAACCAAGCGGGCATGATCGATTTTGATCTTACACGGTAACGAAAATATTTGTTTTGCTTTATCAATATTAAATGTTCATTTCTCAACATTTGAAATTCTTATAAAACAACTTTGATATTCTAATAAGAACAATTAACTTGTGCACGCGCACATAGTGAATGTCAATACCAACGTTTAATTTCGATACAGTTGTCAAGACTTGTTTTATCTGAAAGAAAGCTAATACAGAGCAAAAGTAATAGTTACCAATCATAAACCTACCTGTGATAACTCATTCCTTGAAACACTTTGGGTAATAAACGAGTATGAATATAAAGTTGTTGTGTACGGTGTACAGCAACTTAACTATGCACCGTACAGAAGGTTTTATGTGGTCAGCTAAACACCGTACATAACTCTCTTTTCGGAATAAAATATCGAGAAATAACATATGTATGAAAGATTTTAATGCCAATCATTGAAACAGCTATACTTAGTACACACACACAGTGGCCTTCTATCAAAAAGAGAGTTGCAATTAATATAAATTATATCGGATGTGATGAGCGCCAACTTCTTTGACCAGTATTTGCACATGTTTTTAGTAATTGTTCTTGTTTTGGGAAATAATGAGACATCTCTGATCATCAACCTACGACAAAATCATTTCTTTAAACAACAATTATGTTTAGATTGAAGTACACATTGATTATATGTGAATAAAACAAAGATTTTCGTTACCGTGTAAGGTAAAAAATCGCTCACGTCCGCTTGGTTCGTACCTGTATCCGCTGTACGATGATACACGGTGAAGACCATTGACCATGGAAAAGCAAACCTGAAGTGACCTTGTGTAAACCGGAATTAGTTATTTTTTGTACTTATTTTACGTAAAAGTATATCGACCAATATATTTTTAGAAACAGTATCAAATAAACTATCAAATAAAACCGGAAGTGACATAATTCAAACCGGAAGTGACATATTTTCAAACTGGAAGTAACAATTTATCTCCCTTATTTAGAAAAAATGTATAGAGACCATATATTTTGGAATCAGTGTACAATAAACTATCATTGGACGCCGGATATGATATTTCAAACTGAATTTTTCATAGTTCTATATCAAAATTGATCTTTATGAGTGGATAGACCTTCAATTGCTCTATGAACAATTGGTTTTAATTTATCATATATTGCCTTGTACCTTCGTATTTGATTTTGTCTTCAGACTTTGTTTTTGTATCGAGCTCAACTGATGGGTTTTTATCAGTTCACCGAACTACTGGTTTGATTCGACCGCTGCTTGACTCTTTGTGTTGACAAGAAATCTCATTGATACGTTATTTTCTGTAAATTTGAAATTTAAATAAAAACATATATTGATTACAAACTGCAAGATGGCATTCATCAAATTGATGGAGTTTTTGGTTTTGAATATTCATCAACTTAATATTTGATCTGAAGTTATTTAAACGCCACTTATAAATCTCATTCATACAAAAACTGTGTCCGTCGTAATTGATTTTGCGATTTGATTAGGGACTGTCCTTTTTGAATTTTCCTCAGAATTCAGTTTTTTCGTGATTTTACTCTTCTTTGTGGTACTATAGTGTTAGTTTGTAAATGATACAATTGTCATTATCCGATACAATTCAGTTTATATGTTTTAGAAAAGATGACCATATAAAGCTTTAGATCAGCTGGTGTGAAACCACTAATTCGGACCTGACCAGATAGCACATACTAGAAAGTTATACATATTTAATAGATACACTGACACGGAGTTTAACCAAACTGTATTGAAAAAATCTGTATCAATAAAATAGTCAGGATACCGATACAAAATGATTTCTTGCAAAAACATAATAGTAGCAAATAAAGGCAACAGTAGTATACCGCTGTTCGATATTCATAAATCAATTGAGAAAAACACATTTATATTTTGGCAAACATGACATATTTGTCGATTTACTCTATGTTTTCTAATCAAGGTCATAATTTTTCTGCATGGCTCACGAAGACTTAAATCGACTCAATTTAGCGTTTCAAAGTGTACGCTTGTGTTGCTTCAATGATAAACATATGGAAATTTTATAGAAAATCCACAGCCTTTATCCTTGTTCTATCATATTTGGCAATTTGATGACCGATAGATATAGGATTATTGCATGCAGTGCTAGCATTGATTTCCTAAAAACAAGTTTATTAATGTAGTTATTGGTTAGAACAAATAAAAATATGGACCAAATCAAGTACACCTTTTATGCTGCGCTCGACTTTAGTTACTCTGCACGAGGTATTTAAGAATTTACAGGTTGGTTAGAACTTTTTGTAAAAACTAAACACAAGCACACCATAGAAAAGCAAGTGAGTAATCTATGTTTCAAATTTTATAACATAAATCTCTTTATTAAAGGCTGCGGATTTTCTTTAAAAATCTTGGTTTATTTGCCACGAAGTACTCTTTTTCTATTAAATACAACGCAACAGTAAATAATAATGCTTTTTATCAAGTTTCCCCCGAGTATATGTTCAAAATGGCCTGTCTCTATTATTCATTATATCTGTAGTTTTGATACAATTGATGTTTGAAAAATTCGTACAAAATTGGCTACATAAGGGTACATAAACCTTAACCACTATTTCTGGATAAAAAAACATCATCATGTGTGTTTGTATTTGATAATGCATTACATAACCTATAAACATCACAATTTATATTTTAATTTTGTTGTTATAAATACACGAATAAAAACGTTATAAATTCTTGTATACAAAATAACATTATTATCATTATTCTTTAAAAAAGAAGTGGTATGTTTGCAAATGAGACAACTGTCCACAAGTGACCAAAATGACACAGTCATTTACAACTATAGGTCACCGTGCGGCCTTCGACAATGAGCAACATTAAAGAAAATGTGTTTTGCTTAACATTTATTAACGATTAAGGTTCTGAATCATTTTCAAATTATAGTTTGTCATTGCACAAGACTAAGTTCTCCCTGGATGTTTATAACGCCTTTATTCTAAATCCATTGGGTGTGAACTGATTGATGGTGTGCTTCTTATCTTCTTATGTTGGTTGTTTTTGGCATGGAACACCCTTTCAATAACTGTAATTATTCCATATTGTTAAAACTTTAGTAGGTTTTTCTGTATGAATGGGAGTTTGAATAAATACGCATATTCACCTGCAAAAAAGTATATTCAACGCGCAAAACGTCGCGTGCATTTATGTGTATATTTGTGATAAAAAAAAAAGTTTGATGTACAATTGGTTATGGTAAATATTTTCCATTACATACATTTTTTCCGGAAAATGGAATAAAACAATTACTGTCTTTTGTTTCGGTAAATATGTGGTTTAATTGACTCTTGAAAAACTAATATTCACTTCTGCCGTTGGCCCCAGTGAATATCAGGTTTTTTTTCAAAACTCAATAAAACCACACATTTACCTCACCAAAAGACAGTTATTGTATAGTATTCTCAGATCGATATTTTATGTGGTCCCTGCTGCCAAGTCGATTTATATTTTGCCTTCTCTCGTTCTGCAACTTATATCAAAGGCAAGAAAATACAAATATGCTATGTAATCCTTGACCCTGACGTAGTTGATGTGCTTTCCTAGTATCAGAAGACAAAGAAACGTAATAGCTACTATTTTCAGCTAGTTTGCTATGTTGTGTGATGAAATACATAATACATGTACAGAACTTGTAGAAATTTTGACTACATATATATATATAGAGTCTATAAAAATCTACCAACCAGTAAACTTAATAGGTATTGGATCATCAAAGTTGACAATACTACACAAACAGGAAACATTATATGAGTCTAAAAGATTGTGTAACAATACTGATAAATAGATGGAAAACAAAACACTAAAAAGTGTTGAATATCATCGCACAAAGGTGGAAAAACTGAACAGATGATATAAATTATACAATAATTGCAAATTTTTCGGCTCAATATTCAGGATTTTGGATTAAAATAAATCGACCAAAACTTACCTGTATTATTACTGATCTATGTTTACACATTATACATTATATATCAGTATTGTTAAAACTTATAACACTGATGAAGGCCATTTGTTGAGCCGAAATATTTGCAATTATTGTATAATCTATATCATCTGTTCAGTTTTTCAACCTTTGTGCGATGATATTCAACACTTTTTAGTGTTTTGTTTTCCATCTTTTTATCGGTATTGTCAAATGATTGTTACACAATCTTTTAGACTCATATATATTATATAATAATAATAATTATTATATACTTAGAAAATAGATTGTCTGCTTATATATCTTCTGGTCCACACAAGTCGCCAATCACAGCAAAAGTTCCGTAAATACTACAATGTTGAATATTTTTCCAGCATATTAAAACAAATTAGCATATACATATTGATTTTGTTTTCTAAATAAGACATGCTGATCGGGTTTCAGTTTTCTATCTTCTTTTTCCAAAAATATAATGACAATGCCTTCAGTAGGGTGTCCAATCAACAAATTTGATCGATTTGCCTTAACGGAATAACACATGGCTGTATTTTATATCATTGGAAAGAGGAGAACAAACCTCATCGAAATACCTTTGTCGTCGTTGTCTGCCGTGGTCATGATTTTTTTAAAATCAGGATCAAAGGTCAAAGCAAACTTTTTGACAAATGCACAGTCACATTTAGATAGCTTGTTTCTGCTACATATATGCGTTTGGAGCAAAATAAAATCAATTAATTTATAGAATTTTTTTTTTTGTATCTACATTTAGAACTTATTTTATATTTTTATCGCCAAAAATGACTTTTTTGTATTTGGGGGGCAAATTTTAAATTTTCTAACAGCTGTTAAATAACAGTGGCCTTGACCTATTCCAATTTCTAAATTTGAAGTTTTTGTATTCAATTCACCACAAGTAAAATCTAAAGATATTTTTTAGATCTTATGGCCACTTGTGTTTGTAGTATTTGTATTTTTATCAATGTGATGAATTAAGCCATTTTCAACTGATTTTTGTAGTTCGGTCTTATGTTGTACTGTTACACTGTAAGGCTCCCGTTAACATGTTTAACCCCGCCACATTCTCTATGTATGTGCCTGTTTGAGTTGACAAGTGTTTACAGTACTGTACGATAACAACGTACATTACTAAAATATGTAAAAGAATGTAATTGTCGGTGTTCATGTTAGGCATTTCAGAAGATCTATCACAAAAACTATTTAAAGGAACACCCGGTACAAAGATTGTAATATGCTTCTGTTTAAATAAGACGGGAGTTATATAATTTATTCTAAGTCGCTAATTGCACGTTAAAAAATTTTGTATGATGTTCTGCGATTTGCTATAATCTTGATCATTTAGTTTCTGTTAGTTTTTCGATTACATTACACTTTTTATGGTAATACTTGTATAAAATGTTGAAATTAAGTTTTTTCACACCTAAGATTTTTATTTAACAATCATATGTATATTCGAATGTCAGTTGTTAGTCTTTTGTAGACAGAACGCCTAAAAAAATATAAGCCTGGTATATTTGATGAATTGTTCAAATGTAGAAAACGAATTATTTAATGATATAAATCAACGAGGGTTATCGTTTTACCACGTAAGGCTCATTATAAGAAGAACTTAGTAGGTAAACATTAATTCAATACCACAATTACGTAAGTGAGAAATATAACTCCAATTTATCTAGTACACAAGTTTTAACTGTTGCAAGATATAAATGATAATATTCAAATTTCTCTTTGTTAGATGTTCCTCATATTTCCTTACAAAACATAATCAGCTGCTAGATCATCTTTATAAAGAAATCATTTTTCTCCATTTGGATCAATTTTAAGTAATAGAATACCCTGCACCATCTACGGCATTGTCTTATGGACTTTCATATCCCCATATTCCTTTCATAGTGATTCTACTCCCGATTGTGACATATCAGATCAGTATGGTTTAACATTGCGGGTGATGCATGCGTATCAGGAGTCTATTCAATCTTCTCTGAGTTATTTTACGTAGTTTTTATCTTTTTATTAAATTGAACATCGGATAACTTTTCATTAATCATTGATCAAATGATTGACAAATAATGATATTTGAACTTGGTTCCACATCTTCTAAGGCATATACTTCTAAAAAGTGCGTTGATACCAAGCCGGATCTCAAAGCATTTCCTGAGGTTTATTGTCATTCTGAAGTGGACGAGCAACTGACGAAAAGTTAGGAAAATCAAAAATTTACTATAAAAGGCAAGCAATAGTCTCCCAAAAACTACATATAACACTGGTGTTCTTTAAAACCTAAAACAATAACGTTCAAAACATTACAATCGTGTACTGTGGAATTATTTTTCTTCGTTGGATACCAATTTTCGTTGATTTCGTGGGTTCAAATTAACCACGAAATTAAATGTTTAACAAATGTAAATTTCCTATAGGCTTGTATGCAAACTTCGGCAAAACCACGAACATACACGTTTATCCACGAAAAAAACACCTAATCAACAGTATTTCTATTTTTTATTTTCAAGACGTAGCAAAAATGAAGATAGTTTTACAGATTACAGTGTATGTTATCTTTCATAGCTTTCTTACCTACACGGATGCTGTGTTTGATATGTATACATTTCATCAGATTACGATGTTTGCTGTTAATCTTCTCTTTCCACACTGAATCTTCCGTTTGTTAAAGTGTCCGGTGTTATACATAAATGCTCTATTTTAGGACAACGTTGGAGTTTAAATTATGCAGGTAACATAATGTATCTCTAAACCTGTTGTAGATGAACTTACATCGTAATCATTAAGCCCTCAACCGTATAAACCTTAGTGGTTCAAATGACAGTTAAAGCGACTTGTTTATTGACACTTAAATCAAAATCAAAACTTATAAATTGTAAAATTAAGTACTAACAGCATGTTTTTGTTAAAGAAGTATTATATAGTATTTAGGGCTTCTAAGGAGAAGGCTGTATATTGAAATTGTTTTACACAGCTTTCATCGAATAAAATATAATATGTTTTAAAACATTGAACTCCTAGGAAAATTCATAAAGGAAATTCCCTAATAAAATGGCAATATCAAAAGCTCAAACACACCAAAGGAATGGATAACAACTATGATAATCCTGATTTGGTACGTGCATTTCTTTACGTAGTAAATGGTATATTAAACCTTATTTTATAGAAAGCGTTACCAAACATTTTGTCAATAAAAGTGTTATACCTTACCAGGCTTACATATTTACTATGTTTGAAGATATAGTATCTAAAGAAAGCATGCGTTTCTAACCTAATATATCTTTTAACACAATATTAAGAAGATTATTTTTTTCTGACTTAACGATTTGTATAGTATATGGCTTTCATTGGTTTAACGTTTTGATATTAGATATAGTTTAATATATTGCAAGTACAGAAAAATAACACTTTAAAAAATAGGAAGTTATGGGCTTTGATCATTGTTGAAGGCCGTACGGTGACCTATAGTTGTTAATGTCTGTGTCATTTTGGTCTCTTGTGGACAGTTGTCTAATGACAATCATACCACATTTTCTTTTTTATAATTATCCCTTTTTGTGCTAATGCGGCGTAAAGCAACCAACAATCTATCAATCAATTTTTATAATTATCAACAAAAGTAAGCAGTTACATTTTCAAAACGTATAAACCTCACATAAGATAAACTTACATAGATATAGGAAGATGTGGTGTGAGTGCCAATGAGACAACTCTCCATCCAAATAACAATTTAAAAATTAACAGTATGATTTCCAAACGTCATATTTTATAAAACATCGTTAGTTGAGAACTTTATAACCGGACATAATTGGTTCTTCGAACTATTCTGATTATGTTCCAATACCCATATAGAACATACTATTTATTGTGATTTTCATACTTTTTCTCCCCGAATCGCCATTTGTGAAAACCAGAATCAGTTGGATATATCTTTTTAGAATGAAAATGGTTAAATGAATAAGATATTAAAAACATATTACATTAGAAAATATGACTTTTTAAAGGGTTACACACAGGCTTTGAAAAAAAGCGTTACTTGATCTTTTCAATTATGAAGAGGGCAGTCACATATGACTTTTTTAAAGGTCCTTTCCACTCGCTTGCTAGTTAAGTAATGTTAAACTACAAAACAATTTCGATGAAGACATAATATACTTCGTAACGGAATTAAATTACACACAGGCCATGAAAAAAAGCGTTACTTTATCTTTACAATAAAAAAAAAAGGACTTCCGGTTTTCTTCGGGTTAATTGATGAAAGTAAATCATTTCCATTCATGAAAAAAACTCAGAGAAACTCTTAATTCCAATATGAATATATAGTTTATATTCTATAAACATGATAAAGAAAATTAATAACAAGGTGATAAGTTTATGTTATAAATATTTTTGGTTAATACATAAATCGTATGATAAAACATCTAAGTTCTAAACAAACAAATTACATTGTTGTCAATAGTATGAAAAATAGAAACTAGTAGCTTTCGATTAAATCAATATTGGTATTAAGTAACATGGAAGCAAAATCAACAATCGAATAGACTGTTACACATAACAACACATGATTAAAATGTTAAAATTTAATTGACATCTTAGGTGTGCAATAGCTCAAAAATAAACACACACATTTCACTATATAATAAGTCATAGAGTTATCTGTTAATAAATTAATCTTACGGACTATCGTACAATTCACAAAGATCGTAAATAGTTCACGTTTACGTTTAGGTTCCGTAAGACACACAATCTAGCTGCAATTGCACATCTGTATATAGTTATTTGCTAATACTGAAATCTTTGCATCAGGTTTTGTCACGATACAGAAATTCTGTTCTATATAAACATGATAAAGAAATTGAAAAATGCAATCAATTAAGGAAAGCGAATATTCCACATCGCAAGCTTTAGACCAAACAAGTTAATCAGGATAACCAATATATCTCTACTGAACATCCTTTGAATGTTACACAAATTAAATCCAGCTTGATATAAACTTTCAAATTGTAACATCATCACATCTTCAAAAAACATATCTCACAAAAGATTTCTTTCTGAAGACAAGCAGAAGACATATAACGTGTTTACCACATCCCAATCTTTTCGCACAATCCTTTGATCCACAATAAATGCATTTCGTGGTGTTATACTTCTTAACACTTGCAAGCTTTACCAACAGATCATTTCTACCTGAAAAATGTTATTTTTTAAATTAAAAATATTGTTAAGCCGAAAATGTCTTCTCACTAAATATAAAATTGTAAGCTTGTACAAATTTATTTGAAATAAATCTTTACGACAATTAACATTCGATAATGTTTCATAATTGAACTCACTGCTGTAAGTTGGTAATACCATGGCTCTATTTTCAATTATATTTAAAACATAAGGATACAATCACACTGCTTGCGGATATTATTATACAACGTAAATTTCAATGTCAATCATCGAGAAAGGAGGCGTTTACATACGCTGTCATGTTGACTGATAAAAATATTTAACTGACGATGATTATCAAGTATTTAACAAGGTGTAATTTGTATAGTTTAGTGTGATATCTTCTCCCATGTATGTGAATACAGGTCAATGCAGAGCTTCCAATATGTTGATAATTTATGTTATGTTATTTAAAATCAACAGAATTTGATTATCACATGAATGCACATCAATCTGTTTGTTGACCAAGGTAAAAAGGAGATCAAATTGATAACATGCAAATCATTCAATGTAGTTATTAATGTTATATCAGCAGCTTATGGGTACATGCCATTTATTATCTACGAGGGACGATGTTATACGAACACTTTACACTTGAGACAGGCAACATACCTTAGGTTATACTAACTTTAATTCGGACAAGGTCGGTTTTCATATGGTAACCAACTGTTCGCTTTTCCTTTCAGGAATCCTTCTTCTTTTCAAATGAGTCGGAGTTCTGTCAAACTCTCTACAGGTAAATTTTTCAAACATTAAGCTTGGTATTACTATACTAATTTCACCTGCAAAAGGGATATACATTTCCAACTCATTAAGTATTCAAGAGCATACAGCTTTTAAATCTACCAGTGTCTGCGCAAAAAGTTGATGAGACTATGTTACGTCAAAGAACGTCTCGTGTTTTTTCTAAATAAAGATCATAGGAAGAAGCTATGACTACGTTCAACTTGATAAATATTCCTTTTCAACTTCAGAAATAATATGGTCTTGAAGTATATATTGTAGGGACTGCCGTTGTATATCATCTTTATCACGTGTATAGGCACAGATTGCATCATCATCATCATCATCATCATCATCACATGTGTGTAGCATGTTTAGGTTCTCAATGTACGAACTTTTTTTATAAAGGAGTATTCCTGGAGTAAAAGGTTCAAGCAGGTCTGTGAAAATTTATGACAAATGTTCATTAGTTATATGATTTCCACAATTCAAAGATTGAAAAACACGAATGCTTGAGTCTCCCCACACAAGCAAATGTTTACAAATTCAGATCTATAGATATCAGACTTGCTTTACGGTTGCATGTTATTAAGTAGTTGTCGTTTTGTTAATGTGTGCCATTTTTTTTACTTGAATTTTGTTGGTATAGTTTTGTCTCTTTGTTTTTGCAATTGATTTTTCTTATATGTTTCATGTAGGGGCCTTGCATGATTTATAACTAAGTATACGGTATGGATTTTTTGTTCTTGTTGAACGTACCGTTGACTATAATTGAGTACATTCACCTTAGTGTGATAGTTGTGGCATTAGTTATCAGACCACATCTCTTGTTTATATTGTATTTTATTGAGAAATGCAGAAAAAGTTTATTGATGATGTGCATTGTAGCTTTTTTTCTAGTAGTAAATATTTTTGCTCATCAGACGGGTAGTCGTGTCAAAGTCAAAAGCGATGAAAGAGGCGTTAGACACATGCATTTAATTCGTCAATAAATTCAATATTTTAGATTGTTGTGAAATTGATTATGATGACGTTAATATAACTGTTCATTCAACCGTTTTAAGTTTTTGTATAGTATTTAACAATAAAGTTTTGAGTTATATCTAGCATATGTCTTGGTATTGATATTATAAAATAGTAAATGAAAACAAAAGCATGAAGATTTTCGATATAGATACAGGGAACTAAATTGAAAACCAAAAAATAATTTGTTAAGTTGTGCTTAAGAGGTTTTATCAATGATGTTCATATATCATATTGATTCCATTTAAAACATTTTTGCCACCCTATTTCGTTAAACAATATATTTCATTCGCCAAAAAAACATCAAAGGAAAAGTGCACAAATGTGAGATAACTAATCTTAACTTTGCATTTGTTTGACAATAGATGGGATGTCAAATTTCAGAATGTCAAATACTGTGAGTATGCACTGCGTCAAAGGTATGTTTGGTTGAGATTTACTCTCAGCAAACATTTTTCTATTATGCATATTATTTAAATTTCCCCTTCAAGAATAAAATATTTAAGTTTTATCATCGTAAGATTTATTGTCGTAATAAGTATCATGATCACTTAGAACAAACCATACAGGTAAATAGATTTTAATTTTGGGTATGAAAGAACATCATCTGTAAGAAACATATCCGTCAAGTGACGCTATCTCGTGTGAAAAAACTTGTTGGTATAGTTTTGTCCGTTAGTTTTTGCAATTGTTTTTTTAAATAAGTTTCATATTGGGTCTATTTAAGGATGTACTTGGGTGATCTAAGGTAAAATCTAATAAATTAAGAAATAAAAATTGACACTTTAAGCTGGAAGAGTATTAGTTAAGGATAAAATTAAGCTAAACATTATGATAGGTCATGGAGCTCCTTTTCGAGATATTTGATTTATAAAATATGGCGAGAAAAGGCTGACTCGAACTTTTACCTTATATTTGCATTGGTATTATTTGAGTTTCAGAACCTGCTTAAATTTTGTCAAATATCCTTTTATGAGCTTACGTTAAAAAATAAAAAGAATGTTATGGTGCAAAATATTTTACCTTGCATGGTATGAAAAAAAACAAGGAATCCGAACATTTCACGTGTATATCATCATCATCATCATCATCATCATCATCATCATCATCATCATCATCATCATCATCATCATCATCATCATCATCATCATCATCATCATCATCATCATCATCATCATCATCATCATCATCATCATCATCATCATCATCATCATCATCATCATCATCATCATCATCATCATCATCATCATCATCATCATCATCATCATCATCATCATCATCATCATCATCATCATCATCATCATCATCATCATCATCACATGTGTGTGTAGCATGTGTGAAGCATGTATAGGTTATCGTTTCTCGTGGTACGAACTTTTTTGGTGAAACAAAGTATACGGTATGGATTATTTGTTCTTGTTAAAGGTCGTATGGTTGACTATAATTGGTTGCATTCACCTTCGTGTTATAGTTGTCTCATTTGTTATCAGACAACATCTCTTGTTTAAATTATTTTTCATTGAGAAATGCAGAAAAAAATACTGATGATGTGATTTGTAGCTTTTTTCTAGTTCTATATCTTTTTGCTCATCATAACAATGGTGCAATGGCTTCGTCAACCGAAAAAGACGGGTTGCCGTGTCAAAGTCAAAAGCGATGAAAGCGACGTTAGTCACCGAAAATCAATCAGTCGATCAAATCAATAATTAAGATTGTTGTGAAATTGATTACTGAAATTGAGGTTGTTAATATTACTGTCATTCAACCGTTTCAAGCTTTTGTACTGTATTTAACAATAAAGTTTTGAGTTATATCTTCCATATGTCTTGGAATTGATACTATGAAATAGAAAAGGACCTATAAAAGGATAACGATTTTAGTTATAGATACAGGGTACTAAACTGAAAATCTAAAAATAAGTTGTTACGTTTTACTTCTCGCCGCGATATAGCCTTTTTGTGCTAATGCGGCGTAAAGCAACCAACAATCAATCAATCAATCAATGTAAATATATTTTAATTCCGGGTATGAAAGAACATTGTCTGTGAGAAACTTATCCGTCTAGTGACACTTTCTTGTAAGATGTAACAATACAAAAGGTAGATGATATTTAATTTTTAATAAAGATATTTTACCTGTCATGATAATGATGATGTTTATTTGTCATCAAGGTAGGTTTCACTACTCAACCAATGTCTTTTGATATCAAAGTTAGATCTTATCTTTTGAACATGACATTGTTGATCAAATTCATATGGTTTTATGTGCACGAGATCCGACTGACGTTAAACAGCACAATCAATGAGTAAATTCAATATATCTATATTATTATGACAATAATAAATATAAAACCATAAAACTTTTTCATACAACAGTGTCAAGGTTCGTATAATTTTTCACAATCAAGTTTTGAATCATAAATAGTCAGTGTCAAATAGTATTCGAATTACAAGTGGCACGTACTTTAATAAACTAGCTTACTGACATTAAATACCAGACAAAAGAGCAATATAGGAAGAGGATTGCGCGGAGACATAATGCAATGGCCTTGATTCCGATATTATTAGCTTACCTGAGAATGAATACCACAGAAAGAATATTTTTCCACTACCAGCGGAAGCTCTCTGGTTTTGGTTTGATTTCATGTTTTTCAAAGATACTCTTATCATTTAAAACGTACATTCAGTTGCAATACTTAATTATGAAACGAAAAAGCAGTATAAATGATCGATATAGAAGTAAAATATCAAAACACAAAAACCAATGTTTTTATCTCTTTAAAAAAATTAGATGTTGGTCAAGCCTGCTAGCGGAAATGAATTTATTACCAAGAAATGTCTCTATTCTGGATCTAATATCTTTTGAAAAAAGTTAGAATGTGGTATTCATGTTGAATTGCCTAGGTTACTGAAACAAGAAAGCACTTACGAAACATTTTGCTAAAAAAATTGAATATTTTTGGTGTAAATTTCATATCGAAATTTTGATGATTAATATCCGAACAAAAACCACCACACGATAATATGAGTAGAAAAATCACATGATATACATTATTCAAACTAACAATTAATTAAGAGTTATATGCTTAACACTTTAATTCCTCATTTCAAACACACTAATAATTTGATTTTGATCACTCTGAAGTCATTTTCCATGAAACCAGTTACATGAACCTCAACCTTCTGTTCACTAGAAATGTGTACTAAGCCTGAAATTAATGTTAGTTTTCAATTACATTGCTTTTGTAGTTCTTCTTGTTCGTTTGAATTTAAATTTGATATTTCATTGACTATATATGTTTAAGTAATATTGTACTGCTCTATAAAATCTACATATTCTGCAAATTTTTTACATATCAAAGTCATACTTTTATATCCACTTAGCGTCATGAGAGTCGCGTTCATTTGTATTTCTCTGGTAATCTGATCCTAAAGTTTTGAATAAGTGCAACGTTTAAACATTCATATATGGCTCGTGTCATTTTTTTCCAAAACACCAAAGGTAAACTTAAATGTTTTAATCAAAACAGTATATACAGTTTGTTATATACTAATTTAAAGAAGGGGACAATTTCTAACAATATAAAGATATGTTATCCACAACTATTTTTTTAAAGCAAAGGAAATATTTATTTAACAGCCAATTTTTTTTTAGAATATTGCTCGATATGTTTATCCATCAGTTAGAATAGAGAACATTGTACATTGCACTTTTTGAAAGAGAGAAAATACTAATAAAAAAGGCGGAAAATAAAATGAGTTCAGTGCAAACTGGTTGTGATGATATAATTATCATCGCTATTAGTGACGTTAAACACCAACTATCAATCATTCAATTTAAAATATCGAAGGGGCATTATACATCAAGTTCATGTCCACCAAATTGACTAAAATTGTCATATATGATTTACGACACACTATATCCAAAATAAAAAAAAGACTTAAATAAACGATTTAAAATGCATTATATATATAAAAAAATCTAGAAGTCATCTAATTAACAACCGAGGAGGCTGCCGATGATTTATAACCCGATAAAAAAATCATTATTGATCAAAATAGATAGCGAACTCGTGAAATTGTATTTTTCTATGTCTGTTTTATTTATAATTTAATATATGTTAATGATTGTGTGTACCAGTATAACAATGGGTTTTTGTGGATAGAAATAGTCAATCAAATAGTTTACCCTTGTTTCACTTTCAATGTTGACATTCATTCCTTTTAATAACTAAACACGCATAAATCAATCGTTGCCTTTCGCTAGCTAAGGGGTTAATTCAAGATTACATGAATACAGATTCAATGAGGTCGAATTATTCACTTGCAAGTGACAATAAATCATCAGCGATGTTTCATACACCACATGTATTCTGAAAAAAAATGAACCAAGAAGGCTACAAACAACAAAAAAATATTTCCGTTTTAGTTTTTCCGTTTCATTAATGGTTGAACAAACCTCATATATTTTTTGTATACCTCGTAGCTAATGTCTCTTTAAGATTGTGGTAAAAATAATAAAATTTAAAAAAAAATAGTTTTAAACAAAATTGAAAAAATTTACAGGTTTTTCGACAAATCTAGCTTATCTTACATTTGATATGAAACAAAGGTGCCATATGGATAAAAAATCTGTATGGATACAGAATACAGGGTAAATTACTGCGATAACATTATCTTGTCTGACATCTAATACCAGATTAAAGAGCAATAGAGATAAAATGTTTCTGTTAATCATGTTTATAAAGTGCTTTAATTTTAAGATTTTGTGTAAACTCCAAAACTATGCTCTTGGTACAAGAAATTTCTGCTAGCCAAATATTCAACTTTTTGTCATACTTTTACCAGACAATCTTGAGAATATGATGGAATTATTAATTCGATAATTAGTAACAGCTTTCCATTTTTTTAATAAAGCTTTGTTATGTGCAGTTACTTTTGTTAATATATTTTGGAGACTTAAAATTTAAATGATATCAAATGTTGTGCAGATCAATAAAATACAATAATAAATTACAGTTTGCCGCCATGCTAATCAGCTAGGTTTAATTATTGTACCTATCAATTTATTTGTAATCATGTTATATAATTTAGATCTCTAGAAACCATCTTTAAGTTAGTGTTTATTATTGAAAATGGTTAACCGCACAAACAATATTTGGTACCATTGCCTTTTTTATACTTCATTTGTACTTACGGAGATAGTTGTTTTCATTTGCTATCATACAACATCAACTTATTAAAAATAAGATTTTCCTATAACTGTTTAAAACCTGAATAATGTATAATGTTTTAAAAAAGATTGTGATTTTGATATTTATAATAGAGTTCGTCAATTGATTTATATCTAAATGCAAAATTACCTATGCATTATAAATTGTATGACATTTCTACTGACAGTCAAGTACTAATCGGCGACATGTGATATTTTTGTCCCGCCCTCAAAAGATAATATTAACACTTAAATTACTCAAGCTTTTCAATTGATTAAAAATTTATGAAAGCAGGGTGTAAATAGCATTAAATGATCATTTATTGACACAGAACAAGGTGTAATTGGATTTACAAAACGCTTGGATTGTTAGATAGTAGCATTTAAAAGTTGTAAGTAGACGAGATAAATAGAGAAATGTATCTGTATAATCTAACTATCAATTATGAATATTAACCATTATTTGATATTTCAAATGTTAAGATTATGAAACCAGGAATAGAATGAATTTGGCTATCATCTTGTTTTAACATAAATTTTAAAGGTAGTGAGGAATCAATTACGAACATATGAAGATGATCCATTAGATTAACTAGCATTGTCAGCGTCGATGAAAATCGTACACGTATCAAATTATAATATATGAAACATTTTCGTACTATATCTTCGTTGAGCATGTTGGACAATTTTATGAATAAATTTGAAATGGCGCATGATCAGCTTTTTGTTTAGCTAAAAAAAGAAAACATTTCAGAGCATTTATATACATCAGCTTTCATAGCTGAGGTAAATTTACCTAATATTCATTTGTGATCATTTAAGTTTATTTTATAAAAAATGTCGTTATCTTTGTATATGAAATTTAGAATATATAGTATGATTGCAAATAAGTCAAGGATCAAAATCAAACAGCGTAAAAAGAAATCATAAAAGGATTATTAGCTACTATAGACCCTGACATGACAACATAGGAAACATATTAAATAACGTCATCATGGTAATCTATATATTAATATAGTAATTTATTGTGCTTTCATAAAAAAACTTTAAACGAATCCAGTCATAAAAAATCTCACGCGAGTTGATTTAAATTGTAATAGTTACATATACTTAATCTTCATATTTCTTTCAATTTATAGAAAACATAAATATGTCTATGAGAACAAAAGAACAAGGAAATCAAGGTAAATAAAGGCAACAGTAGTATACCTTGGTTCAAAAGTCATACGATTGTGTGAAATAAGATATATGCTATAAAAACAGAAATTAATATGATATAGAAGAGAATTTAAATGTTAAAATGTATAATCGAGACATGCTCTTTACAACATACAAGTCTACTTTTTGAAATATCTTCACATAATTCATATTAAGATAGAGAGAGAGAGAGAATGTCAATGTAAAAAGAAACTTTACTAGTGGTAATTAATTTGTTAGAAGTGTTTAAGACTCATTACTGGCACCATATTATTTTTATTATGTTTTGTTTATTATATTTCAGAGAAAAAGGATTCTTCACAAAGTGATGTACATAATTTTATTTGCAAAGTCTGCAGGAACTGTCTTAGTAATTTGTTGTGGTTGCCTTGCCGCCATTTATGCACGTGTCAGTCCTGTGGCGAACAATTTAGAAAGTGTACAGAATGCAATTCATTAATAAAAGCCACACTGATTGTACGATATAGTAGCTAACATAATGTGCCTGATCAGATTTATGTCCTTATCTGTATTGATTATATAACCAAGTAATATCTATATAAAAAAAGTTAAAACAGTTAAAACAGTTACATAGTTAATTATTGTGCATGCCATACTACGATATGGTGAACATTTCGGTTTATTTTTAATTAAGATGAGTGATCATACCTACATTCGCTTTTTCAACCTTCCACCAGTACCTCAATGTGTAGTGAAATATTGATACACTATTTTTTAACGGGCGTTTCAAATCAGGTTAATCTATGGAATGGTTTTTCTATTCGAAAGCTACCGAACGAAATCATCTCTTCAAAAGTTACACGGATCTTATTCTTTATTTATGGACTAACATTCAATATATGTTGCACATACAAATATAACAAATGTTCTTTTTAGTCTCAATTACTTTTCCTTATCAATGAAAAGAGATAAACACAAAATAAACCACTAGCCATATGGTAACAGCATAATCTCTGTGTACACTAAATGTTATTCTAATTCGGGGCGTAATGCCTCTAATTAAAAGTGACGCTCTGGTTTTGTTTATTATACTTTCGGTCCTTTTTAATGATCATTTCTTCAACGTTTGTTTTAGTTGTTAGACTTAATCATCACTGAAGTGACATTTATTGTCGAAATACACGTCTGGTGCAGTAAAATTAGTACCGTTTACATATGTTGTGTTCTGAAATAATATACATGTCTAACCGAAATCTGTATTAGATTACTTCATGTATTTTTTTATACGACCGCAAATTTTGAAAAAAATTTCGTCGTTTATTGCTATCACGTTGGCGTCGTCGTCGTCGTCGTCGTCGTCGTCGTCGTCCGAATACTTTTAGTTTTCGCACTCTAACTTTAGTAAAAGTGAATAGAAATCTATGAAATTTTAACACAAGGTTTATGACCGTAAAAGGAAGGCTGGTATTGATTTTGGGAGTTTTGGTCCCAACATTTTAGGAATTAGGGGCCAAAAAGGGCCCAAATAAGCATTTTCTTGGTTTTCGCACTATAACTTTAGTTTAAGTTAATAGAAATCTATGAAATTTTGACACAAGGTTTATAACCACAAAATAAAGGTTGGGATTGATTTTGGGAGTTTTATTTTCAACAGTTTAGGAATTAGGGGCCAAAAAAGGGCCCAAATAAGCATTATTCTTGGTTTTCGCACAATAACTTTAGTTAAAGTAAATAGAAATCAATGAAATTTAAACACAATGTTTATGACCACAAAAGGAAGGTTGGTATTGATTTTGGGAGTTTCGGTCCCAACAGTATAGGAATTAGGGGCCAAAAAGGGACCCAAATAAGCATTTTTCTTGGTTTTCGCACCATAGCGTTAGTATAAGTAAATAGAAATCTTTAAAATTTAAACACAAGGTTTATGACTATAAAAGGAAGGTTGGTATTGATTTTGGAAGTTTTGGTCCCAACAGTTAAGGAAAAAGGGGCCCAAAGGGTCCAAAATTAAACTTTGTTCATCAAAATGGAATAATTGGGGTTCTTTAATATGCCGAATCTAACTGTGTATGTAGATTCTTAATTTTTGGTCCCGTTTTCAAATTGGTCTACATTAAGGTCCAAAGGGTCCAAAATTAAACTTAGTTTGATTTTAACAAAAATTGAAACCTTGGGGTTCTTTGATATGCTGAATCTAAAAATGTACTTAGATTTTTTATTATTGGCCCAGTTTTCAAGTTGGCCCAAATCGGGGTCCAAAATTAAACATTGTTTGATTTCATCAAAAATTGAATAATTGGGGTTCTTTGATATGCCAAATCTAACTGTGTATGTAGATTCTTAATTTTTGGTCCAGTTTTAAAATTGGTCTAAATTAAAGTGCAAAGGGTCCAAAATTAAACTAAGTTTGATTTTAACAAAAATTAAATTCTTGGGCCTCTTTGATATGCTGAATCTAAACATGTACTTAGATTTTTGATTATGGGCCCAGTTTTCAAGTTGGTCTAAATCAGGATATAAAATTATTATATTAAGTATTGTGCAATAGCAAGTCTTTTCAATTGCACAGTATTGTGCAATGGCAAGAAATATCTAATTTCACAATATTGTGAAATAGCAAATTTTTTTTTAATTAAGAGTTATCTTTCTTTGTCCAGTATTGTAAGCAAGAAATATCTGCAAGAATTTTTTTTAATTGGAGTTATCTTTCTTTGTCCAGAATTAACTTAAATCTTTGTTATATACAATATACAATGTATATTCACTTTTTACTACCAACTGATAAATTTAAATAATCTTTACCATTCAGTGATAACAAGCAGTTTTTTTACATCATGTATTTAAATGAGTAGTAATTGTTGCAAACTCCATTAGAATATTTTAATTGAAATTAGTTTTGGAATAAGGGAAAGGGGGATTTGAATAAAAAATTGGGTTAAATTTTTCTCATTTGAAATTTCATAAATAAAAAGAAAATTTCTTCAAACATTTTTTTGAGAGGATTAATATTCAACAGCATAGTGAATTGCTCTAAGAGAAAACAAAAATTTTAAGTTCATTTGAATACATTCATACTGTGTCAGAAACCTATGCTGTGTCAACTATTTAATCACAATCCAAATTTAGAGCGGAATCCAGCTTGAATGTTGTGTCCATACTTGCCCCAACCGTTCAGGGTTCAACCTCTGCGGTCGTATAAAGCTACGCCCTGCGGAGCATCTGGTTTTAATTGACCCTGGCATTATCTTGAGACAATTCAATTCTCTAGCTGAGGTCTCAAATCTGTCGAGGGCTGATACCAGATCCCATATGATAAAGGACAATTATTGTCTATTTATAAAGTATTACACAAATGCTTAAAAAAGTATAAAGAATTTTATTATTCCCCCAGTCTGGAAGTTCATAATATATACATTTTGTTTCCTCCACTAAAATAACTTCAGATGGTATTTCTTGTGCCATGTTCATAAAATGTGAAGCCATATAGTGCGCATAAGGAATGTACTAGTCAAACAGAAACTGCCTTTTTATATCTTATTTTGCCTTTAATAAGATTTTAACATTTTAACAAGATCGGACATCGAATTTATTTCTATAGAAAATAAAATCTAGGTTTCCGGTGGCTTTGATAAAGTTTTTTGTAAAATTATCTTTGTGAAGTTCAGTTAAATATACCATAGATCATTTTCCAACTAAAGCACTTTCTTTAGAGTGAAATCTGTATTTATGATATTATCATTCTGTAACATGTCGAATTAATTTAATAGAATGACAACCCCTTTTAATGTAATCAACTGGTCGATTTTATCTGTTGTAAATTTGATAATTGGTTAAATGTTAAATTCTTATACAGGAATAAGTACAGTTTACATTAACTTTTTTGCCCAGATAATATAAAAAAGAAGATGTGGTATGATTGCCAATGAGACAACTGTCCACAAGAGACCAAAATGAAACAGACATAACAACTATAGGTCACCGAACTGCCTTCAACTATGAGCAAAGCCCATACCGCATATTCAGCTATAAAAGGCCCCGATAAGACAATGTAAAACAATTCAAACGGGAAAACTAACGGCCTTATTTATATAAAAAAAATTAACGAAAAACAAATATGTAACTCATAAACAAACGACAACCACTGAATTACAGGCTCCTGACTTGGGACAGGCAACTTCATAAATAATGTGGCGGGATTAAACATGTAAGCGGGATCCCAACCCTCCCCCTAATCTGGGACAGTCGTATAACAGTACAACATAAGAACGAACTATAAAAATTAGTTGAAAAAGGCTTAACTCATCAGATGGACAAAAATACAAGTGGATGTGGCCGGGTACTTATCTGACAGTTATCTGACAGCTAGTTCAAAGCCACTAACAACTAATAAAAAAATCATGCATCTAAGACTAAAGCTGTATATTTAATAAAACGATTGTTTGAACTACACATATACGAGAAAAACGAAAGATACATAAGGGAAACTTTTGCGAACAAATTATCATTATCAATATGTTTTAACTAAAGTCAGAATGCCAAAAAAAAGCACTGACATCTCTCTGATACTAGAATATTCAGAGTGTTTAAAAGATAACTTTAATTTTCATCTATCTTGATAAGAACAACAGTAGTATTTCAAGTGAGGAATGTCAACAGTTCTTATATTTCAAGTGCTGAGTAAATCAAACAAACTCAAGAGTGAAAAACACTCAACTTTTTGACAAATTGTCACAATAACCTTTAAAGAAAACCGTGTAATCATTGAATGTATAATACTAGGTTATTGGTTGACTGAGTATAAACTGTCAAAGCTGGATCCCATACAGATTTCAAAAATGAGATATGTATGGTGTGCATTTCAATATATGTCAAACTAACTATAGAATAACCTTGCATAAAATATAAAATTTAATAAAAAAAAATGTTACTGTAGTAAAAGCAACATTTATTATACGATATCGTAAATTAGATTGATCGTATGAAGATATATCAATCATAAATCTACTAATGCTTAGGTTTTTCAAGAGGCAATAGATTAGCCAACGGAAATTATATTTTTAAAATAAAAGCTAGTCTAATAGCATGATTGAAATGTTAAAAACTTTATAGATAAGTGAACTGATTTGATAACGAGGGAATATAAACAATGATAAAACTATTATGTTATCTGACGGCAGATATAGGTAAAATCTCTACAGTAGTTTTTCTCAAATGTAGCATGTTTTTGACAATAGTTACTCAGCTGCAAGGTTTAATATACCATTACATCATTTTTGAATCGTAACGGTGCACTGGAATTGTCTGAGCGCTTTGAAATTACCGTTGAAAAATTCGGGATGATAATCGTAACTCGGAAAAAGATAATCGTAATTATGGTATTAACAGATGAGAAGATAATCGTAATAGGATAGTGTTTTATTGATATTGACACGAAAATGGATATCTGATAGCATATGATGAAATTATGGTTATGAATTAAACACGTTTTGACATCTAATGACATTTCTTTTTGCGCATATATAATTAATAGTTCTAACAGCTACATACTATTATATCATAAAATTGGAAAGGGTAAACAAGCTTCAAGAAATTTGGAAATGGGAAAAACACGAACTATGTTAAAATACAGAAAACTCAAAGAACTAGGAATGTCACAAAATATGGGAATGAGCGAATAGGCAATCTTAAAGGAAGTTTTGATATATGACAATAATTTTCGGTCGAAGTGATGTGTCACCCTACTTCAGATTTGTGATAAAGATTGTTAAAAATATTGATTCATCTTGAATAAAAACATAGTAAATGTAGTAAATATTGTTTTAAATCATTTATTGTAGGTGGATATATGTGCTATTTCTGTCCCCAGGAATTCACTGCTGATTCAATTCTATCCCATACCCTATTATGCCATAATGAAGTAGGAAAACCGTTTAGTATTCGCCAGTGACAGTTTGACGAGAAATGAAGAACTACAGTTTTGCACTTTTGGGATATGGGATATTGCTAATTCCCCTCCATTTTATCAACAAGAAAAACTTTAAACGCGCACAAAACATTGAAACTTTGAAAGAAATTAAAATATCTACGTACCACAATACCTGACTGGACAGCTGCTTCATTTTCCATATCTTTAACAGGTTCATAGAGAATAATACATGGCAAAATCCGTATCCTATGTCGTATCATCCCGAGACACCAATATCAGCCCAAGGGCCTTTAGACCCGAGGGATGATATTGGTCGAGGGTGATACGGCATACGGATTTTGCCATGTTTTATACGCTTTATCATATATTGCAACAGGAGAGTATTAAATTATTTTGAGGAAAAATATTTCTTCAGCTTACACAAATAAAAAATGACTTTATGTAAAAAAAAAAAAAAAAAAAAAAAAAAAAAGTAGGGGTGTGCTAAAGGGTGCGCATCAAAGTTGCGCGATATGGATTAAACAGCAGGCTATTTATCAAATATTCAAAACTTCTGTATTTACTACTAAGCATATGATAAATGTATATATTAAAAGGTTATGCATATTGTTGTCAGTTATAAGGACGTTTTTCAATACAAGTGTGAATTTAAGACCTAAAAAAAATGAAAAAAACAACTTTTTTGGAAAATTTTTTTTTAGATTTATTTTGAATACAACTATTATTGACCTGTTTGTAAATAAAAAGTGAAATCTTAAATACTCTTTAAAATAATATCTTTTTCAAAATGTATGTACTGTTTCGTAGGGGACATTTGTCCACTACGAAACTGCTTTTAAACGCACATCTTATTGCATTTTAATGTCTCATAAAGACATTCCAGTTTGTTTTACTGTATAAACTAGAAAGATCTCATTTTTTTCTGAATTTGAAAACGATTTTCTATCGATAACGATTAGACAGTACTTCATATATGAACGTGTAACTCATTTTACGTAGTGGACATTTTGATGGGTGTCGTAGTGGACAAAACCATACTTAAAATTACATGAAACTAACCCTTGTTATTTGATTTGCAAGAATATAATTGAAAAAAAGACCAAATCCGTTATACTTGTTTCGTAGGTAACCGTTTTGTAGTGGACATACTTACATGTTATATTTTCTCCCCACAATCCCAATATTGAAATTGTAACAAGAATGATTATATTCATCAAAGCACGTACTTAGTTGTACACTGATATTTGTTCATAATTTTAAAACCAATACTGAAGAAGATTTGAACCGTTTCGAAGTGAACATAAACAAAAATACGGTATCACTCTGGTCCATTTGATGTGCACTTTTTTGCCAACAATTCAACTGTTGATATAAAACCATAACTTCTTTTGTAAGACCCTTATATTTATATCTCTTGCAAACATTGAGTATGAATGATGAACAGGGCGTCTAGGGACATGCCATTTTGGTTATTTGGAATCATTCAGGAATCAATATCTTATTAATCCCTCTAAAAATAGTATGTGTCTTTGCTTAAAAATGTTAAATCTAATTCTATGTACTGACTGCACAAAAATTACGTGTAAAGATCAAACACATTTTTTTAAAGTGGCTGGGACAAGAAATCACGGCTTTATTAAAAAAAAAAACGCCAATAAATCGAGATATTTAAGTAAATTGTCCTCGAATTTAACCTGTAAGTTTCTTCATTTATTTTTATTTTACGTTAATGTCATCAAGTAACTGGACATTCGCATTTTAACACACAAAATACCATTGCAATGCTGAAAGACACATTTATCATTTTTCAGTTACTATTATCCAATAAAGCAATTACGATTATCAAACAAGAAAAATTCCATAGAGTTATGATTATCATCCCGAATTTTTCAACGGCAATTTTCAAAGCACTTAGACAATTCCAGATGTAATAGTATAGAAAAACCTTGCAGCTGAGTAGCTATTGACAAAAACATGCTACATTTGAGAAAAATGACTGTAGAGATTTTACCTATATCTGCCGTCGCCATATTGGGATAGTCGTAATTCCAGTACGATTATCTCTTTAATACCAGTGATCGATGAAGGCAAATCATGGCAAAAAACGATCACATGAAAAGGTAATGTAATCATTAGTATATATTTTGTCCTTACAATAGCTAATTGTACTTGACAGCTTGGTAAATTATAGAATATCTTTAAAAGAATTCAATTATTATAGCATCACAACCCTTTTAAATTTTGATAATTGTAATGTAGGTGGCCAATATTAACAAAAGGTAGTATCGGTTCAAGTAAAAATTTATCTTAATAGCTTGTTGACTCAATCGGTATAATATTAGGTAATATTGTATAAATAACGTTTTGTCAAGCGAATTTTTTAATATTTATCAAAGAGTTAAATTATTCTATCTCATATCACGTTTTGGTAAATGATTTTTTCAATATTTCTCAAAGATTTAAATTATCCTTTCATAATATAACGTATTGATAAACGATTTTTTTTACTATTTATCAAAGACTCGAGTTATTCTATCATAATGGTTTTAAAATATATATATATGATAAATTTAAATCTCGCAATGAAGACTGAAATTCTAAACTTCAACGAGGGACAATCGTACTAGATGACGCGGTATTTGATAGCAACTCAATACACCTGTTCTGTTAAAATATTTACATGAAAAAGTCATATTTCGTGTCAGTGAGCGGTTTAGTTAATACAAATTAAATTAAATAACTGAAGTTTGAACAAACAAACGTTGCGGTTTAGATCAAAAGATGTTTAGCAGCATCATGGCAAATATTTTGTCTGAGTGCTGTAAATTTATACATTATTGCGTGCATTTATTATTGCGATTTTGTCCTCTTAGACACATAGTTATCAAAGGTACGTACCAGGATTATAATTTAGTACGCCAGACGCGCGTTTCGTCTACATAAGACTCATCAGTAATGCTCATATAAAAATATTTATAAAGCCAACAAGTACAAAATTGAAGAGCATTGAGGATCCAAAAATTCCAAAAGTTGTGCCAAAAATGCGATTTAAATCTTTGTGATATTGAGATAAATCATATTTAATTCTTAAATAAAAAATTGCGAGTTTAAATTAGTGAGATTATAACCCTGTCGCATTTTTCTCAACAATAACATCGCAATAATTTCTGAATTTACAGTTTTAAACATCTTTGGTCGTATACCATAGACTCATCGCACTATATCCAAATTCCAAAATACTGTCTCGCAATTGACATTGCTATAATTTGATTTTGCATCCAAAGTCGTATCTTACCAAATCTTCGAATGGCAATATAAAACTCGTCGTCTATCATAATTATGTCATAGTTTTAATGTATAAGAATATGTACTACAAAATAAATGCTGACAAATGTACAAAGCTCAGTCACAATCGTTCTTTACAATTTTTATTGTGTTTTCAACTTAAAGATTATGACGAAATATTATAAAAGTTGCTACTAAAGGAAAAAAGTACTGATTATTTAGACATTGATTCTTTATGTATCTAGTATTAAACAGAAATAATATATTATATGGATATTTGATCGACCCTTTACAGCTTGTTATTCGGTATGAGCCCAGGCAAGGAGACATTACCTTGACCTATAATGGTTTACCTTTACAAATTGTGACTTGGATTGAGAGTTGTCTCATTGGCATTCATACTACATCTTCTTATATCTATAGATGAGTACCATATCAAAAATACGATACTGCTTAAACAGGAAAAACGTGTTAAATCCTAAATATTTGTACAACAATACTGACTATAGCCTCCTTGCCAAATTTAGGATCTTGAAGTGTTTTTACAGTGCGATTTGACAGTCATTTGTATGTATATGTATTATTTTGGGTGTAAGATACACCATCTAGTGTACTCGTCCGATTAAATCGTACAAAATCATCAATGAAAATAATTATTTCCCGTCACAAAAACATTGCTAATTAATTTTAATCATAACGAGTAACATGGGGATACTATATCATCTTGTTAAACCAGAAAGTAATGGATCACAGTATTTAAACAGACCATACAAACATTCTGCAACCAGGGAAGCATATTTCCATCGCAAAAATGTGTTCCTTTTTTTTTTCATTTTCATTTTTTATTGAAATCTGTACATTTGTTAGTAATGAAAACATCGAATGCCGGTACCTTATCTCGGCCTCGTTAATGTTAGCAAAAGATCATGTGAAATATATATGTGTTAGTATTTGTTAGTTCATTTTACAAAAAAATATATCAGCTGGAGTTACAATATAATACCACATTTTTCATTTACCTTTAAAAAATAACATAATAAAAGTTCAAAAATAAAGACCACAAATAAATGTATTCATCGTATTAGAGTAATTATTTTAACAAACATACAGATATTCTAAGTTTTTATAGTTTTTTTAAGCATGGAAATTTTGAGGAAAAATAAGTTAAATTAACAAAATTTAAAATAATAAAAAAAGGAAAAAATTAATACAGAAAAAAAAAGAAAATAAAAATAAATGTAATGTTCTGATGAATATTTTTGATTTAATTTTTTGGTTTAAGTTCACAAATTAACATTCTATCATGTTTTTCACATATGAATTATAATAGGACTTTAATTACAATCGAACAAATGAGTAAATTGAATCCACAATTTATTGTTTCTTACTGCTATACACTTCTCTAAATTATAAAGATCTTTTAGTATTTTCTTCACAGCATGAATTGATAAAACTTTCTGGAAATATCTTGTATTATAAATATATTGTTTAAGACTCAGAGAAATCAGGTTTGAAATTTCACCCTTGTATACATGTGAGACATCACCAAACAAAAAATTCTTTTTGGAGAATGAAATACTTATACCATTAGATAAAAACCATATATCTATTTCTTCTAATAAATTCTGGACATTTTCACAATTCCATAGTACAGGTTCTATAGTTTCTATTTCTTCCTTACAAAAATTACATAGCTGGCTATTTCTGACATTAATTTTACACAAGAATGTGTTTGTAGCTAAAATTCTATGATTTACTCTGAACTGTAACAATTGTAATTTTGTGTTATAAGTAACTGCAAAAAGAAGTTTGAAAATTTCTCTCCATTACAATTCATTAAGTTCCAAAATTTCCTTCCACTTTTTCTCACCATACGGAACCAACCACTTTAGGTATTAACATCCAATATATATATCTTTAGTTCCCTTTTTTCTTTTTAAAATGGTTTGAACAAAAGAGGGAATAAAAGGTTCTGTGAACTTATTATCTCCCCTTGAATACAGCTTCTTTGTCTAATATAATGCTGAAATGATACTATTATACATCATTATATTCCCAGAAATATCAAAATTGTCTTTTATTTTCCCATAGGAGAGAAACTTTCCACTATTACTAATTACATCATTTACAAAAACAATACCTTTATTATACCAACTTCTATAAAATACATGTTTGTTGTTGATATTTATATTCTTATTCGTCCATATTAGACTAGCAAGAAAATATTCCCATGTAGAATTTAAATCTTTATCTACAAAATATTGCCATGCTTTAAATACATCAATCCAAAATTTGTTTTTGACATTTGAAATAGTATTTGTTGTGTAACTATTTCCTAGTTGAACAATTTTTCTTTATCTATATTTGTAAATAAAATATTTAACCATTTACAGTTAGAACTAAACAATTTTCTTATCCATGTACATTTTAAAGCTATCATAAATAGATGAATATTTATCATCTTTAAACCACCATTCTTATAATCTATGTGTAACACTTCTTTTTTAACTCTATGAACTGGTGAGTTCCATAAAAATTAATAAATAGCATCATTAATTTTTTTAAATCATCTCAGCATTTGGGTTTGGTAATGTTAAAAAGAGATGATTAAGTATCGGAAGAATAAGAGTTTTAACCACAGATATGTTACCGATAACTACTAAGTTTCTTTTAGACCATATATTAATCAATTTTTTTATCTGAAGTTACCTATCAGTATAATTTAAGTTTAAAATTTTATCAAGATCAATATCAAAGTTTATCCCTAACAGCCTAAAAGAAGTTGACCCCATGATAAATCTCTGTTCTGGCATAACATTTCTCTACTGTATTTTTTACTTCCAAAACCTCGTACAATACCAAAGAACCCTGATAAATTTCCACCCTGAATGACTGCAGAGCTAAAATTATTGTAAAATACTTTTATCCAATTGATTATGGAATTCCCAAAATTGAAAAAAGTCAGAACTGCCAAAAGAAATCCCAGGATACTGTATCAAAAGCTTTTTCAAAGTCTATCAACCAGGTATATCTTTTTCTTCAGTATACTGCAAAATATCATATATAAGTCTGATATTATCTCCCATATAACGCCCACTTATAAAGCCAGTTTGATCTAAATTTATGAGTTTATCTAAAACTTTTTTAAATCTATTTGCGATCACCCCTGACCCAATTTTATAAACTGTATTTAATAATGAAATGGGGCGCCAGTTCTTCAGAAAATGGCGTGGCTTGTTATCCTTTGGCAAACATGTGATAATACCTTGTTTTTGAGTGACTGATAATGATCCAATGTGAAATCCATAATTTAGAGATTCTACAATAAAATATTTTAAATCTTTCCAAAATTTAAAAAAAAACTCAGTCGAAAAACCGTCTGATCCAGGAAATTTATTATAACATTTTATGTAATGTTAAACCTGCCTCAGCTATAGTAACATCCCCTTCTAAATTATTTTTTTCATTCTCTGTCAATTTTTCAAAATTTAAATTTTTTAAATCATTTTCTAACTGTTCAATTTTACAGCCATTTAAACTGCAATCTCTATTTTTATATAGTGTTTCATAACATACTTTTGTTTCTTTTAAAATATCATATTGTTTTGTTATAATCCTTCCATCTTCTGTTTCGACTTTTGGTATAATTTTACTAGTAAATTTTTTTGACTCAAGACAACAAAAATATTTAGTTGGCTTTTCTCCTTCCTCAATCCATTTTACCCTTGAACGTATTAATTTACCCTTCATCTTTCCTTATATCCTCCAGTTCTTGTTTTTTATCTTTTAATTGATTTATTAATTCTTCCTTAAAATTTGCTTCTAATGAATTAATTTCCCTTTGTAAATTAAGAACCTTTTTATTCTTTTCTTTTTTCTTAAAACTTGCATATGAAATAGTCTTTCCTCTGATTTCCATCAATAAAGTCTCAAGAAATAATAGCTTGTTTATAGTAAGTTGTAAATTTTCATCATAAATTTCATCAATATGTTCCAAATCATAAACATGTGCACACTATTGTTTCTTGACATCAATTATTTTATCTTTAACAATTTTAACATATTCTTGATCATATAATAAGGAATTATTGAATTTCCACAGTCCTTTACCTCTTATAAATGGGTTAAATTGTAGCTCTAAAATTACAAAAGGATGATCTGAGCGATAGCTAGGTTCGATTTTACAATTTAGTAAATTTGTTAACATATTATCTGTAAAAAGAAAAAAATCCAACCTAGCTTGTTTAAAGGGCTTCTTTTTTCTCCATGTATATCTACGCAAGTCTGGGGAAAGTTCCCTAAAAGAATCTATAATGTTCCATTGATCTATGATTTCTAAAATTTTATCTCTAGCACTAGGGTTATTAATATGTAAATAGTTACAATAGTCTATATGGGGATACAATACAAGATTAAAATCACCACTTATTATAAAGTTTTCAAAATGTGTTTCTTAACTTCTTCGTTTTTTTATAAAAATGTCTTTTCCTGAGTATTTGAATCCATAAATTAGCAACTTTATTGTAATCATGCTATGTAAGAGAATACAGTATAAACAAATAAGATACAGAAACAAACAACATTTCCTTTTTTTTTGTCTGTCTTATATGTATTTGTTGCATTACCATGATTGTGTTATTTTATCTTTTTTTTTCTAATCTTAAGATCAATATAAAATATTAAAGTATAATTTCTTTATTTTATATTGGTTATCTTTGACAATATTAAACATTCATCAAAAGATTGATTATTGACTTTCCTTTTTTTGAGTATTCCTCAAAGTTCAGAATTTTCGTGATTCTATGTTTTAAAAACAGAAAAAAGAAAAGCGTTTCGAAAAGCAGAAAACAGAAAATCGCATTGGACGAAAGAATTGCGTCGATACTGCTTTAGGTGGAATATCATTCCTCTAAGATATCCCAAGCCTAGTAGTCAGTTCTTCTGTGCTGGTATGATTTACAACAAACCTTTCAATGATTGTCCGTTTATAGATTCAACAAACCGAAAAAATAAATTTTAAATCCCTCAGATTTTTTTGATTTTTTTTTAGTTTGACTATTTTTTTGTCCTTTTTTGTCATATTGCTCTTGAGATGTTTCGTACCGCATACAACATGTATGTCTTTGTTAAAGGGCATATTATGACATTTAGTTGTGTAAATCGGCTTTTTTTTACGCTTGATACCAAATAATTGTACAAAGTCAGGAATATACCAGTTGTTATTTATTCCTTTGATGTGTTTTGTTTTGCCATTTGGAAGGGGATTATCCGTTTTGAATTTTACTCGGAGTTCGGTCTTTTTTGTTATTTTACTTTTTGGATAGCCTTATTGGCAATCCTACATATCCTGATCTCATATTTTATCATTTAATCAAAATTTATTTAGACAAACAGGATGCAAGGGTACCGAACAGGTGTTCTAACTAAAAATTCGAATTTAAGTGACAACGCCTTGTAAATAAGAAAAGGACATATAACAGTATACAAAACACACATAAAAAAGTAAAGACTGATCAACACGAGCCCCCATCAAAAGCTGGGGATGTATCACTACTAGAACGAGTGTTATAGAGTTATTTTTATCTAAGCTTATTTTCATTAAATACTAGTAATAAGCTAAATAGGATAGATGTAGCATGCTTTCCAGCTAAAGCAAAACATACATAATTTTCAGTCATCTTGGCAGTCAAAGTAAGCGTATTTTGCTTGTTGTATTATGCATATTGTATTTTGATAAGGAAATATGGATTATCTATTTTATAAATGTTTATTAATATTGTTTTCATATAAGACCGTTTACTTGACTTAATAGATATGAAATGTCTATGTTGATGATATGCATTGTTCGGCATATATATGACAGGTTATTTTATTTGAAACAAATATAGTTAAATAGTAACAGGACATGGTTGCACACAAGTGCCTCATTGACATTTACATTTTGTCATTAGCTTTTTCATTGCGATCTTTTAAATAACATTTGAAAAAAGGACCAAAATAATGTCCTCGTGTAAAATAGAATGGCAAGAGTGTCTTCATGTCACCAAAAATGCTCTTACTTCGCTTCGTTAAAAGAGATGTAAACTGGAAAATCTGATAAAAATCTCTTGATTCTTATTTAAAAAAATGTATGAACGAGGTAGATAATAGAATATCACATTTTGAAAATTATATATAAATATTCTAAATAAATAAATGATTTGGGAAAAATGTTAAAGGTATAAAAAAAAAATGCATAAGAATTCCGATTACAAATAGGTTCTATCCGGGCACTCTGGTTCTTAACCTTGGTTTCATCTGGGGTTTTTTTTTTTGGTTCTGAACCTTGGTTCTATCCGGGTTCTGAGGCTCGAAACCATGGTAACTGGTTCAACATCCGGGTTGTTTGGTTATAGCAACCCAACTTCTTGGTTCCATCTGGGTTCTATTCTAGATCATTCTAATGTTTCCGTTGACTATCTGAATAAAAAGATAAAGTAGGTCAAAGACGCTAAAATTGTTTGATAACATTAAACTTTCAGCATCGACGTCAAGGAAGCTGGAAGGTATGTATCTTCTCATTTCAATTATTTACAATATGTGCACCTAGCCACTTGACCAGTTGACGACTTGCATACATATTTGATTGCACATTTATTTTCAAGTTCGACTGAATTTTATTTAAGTGGCTTTGTGATAATGTCAGATTTTATAGAAATACAGGTGAAGTATATATAACAAATAGTTTTGTTCAAAACAAAATGTTAAAAGACAAATAAAAAGAAAGTGATGATCAATTTAAGTTTGTAAGCTTTAATCATTTGGAATAAAGCTATAAAATATTACAAAATAATAATATTTACCT
Source organism: Mytilus trossulus (assembly GCF_036588685.1). NCBI lineage: Eukaryota > Metazoa > Mollusca > Bivalvia > Mytilida > Mytilidae > Mytilus > Mytilus trossulus. The sequence continues at coordinate 33,319,084 of NC_086382.1, read as the reverse complement.
TAAATTTCTCAAATTTGATACTCCTTGTGAAGGGCATGCATATAATCATAGTATGAAATGCGTTATGTATGATGTGCATTTCAAGAAATGTCAAAAGAACGATAAATTAACATTGCATGAAATAACAAATTTTAATCATTTTTTTAACTGTAGTAAAAGCAACGCTGATGATACGATATCGTAAATCAAATTGATTGTATGTAAATATATTATTAATAAATCTGTAAATGCTTAGGTTTTGCAAGAGACAATAGATTATCCAACGGATTTTTTTTTTTTTTTATGAAACCTGGTCTAATTTCGAGGTTGTCATGTTAAAAACTGTAAAGATAATTCATCAGACAAACGGAACGATTTGATAACGAGAGAATACGGATATAATGTATATGTATTTATTTTCTTCAATGGAAGTATTTGTTGAATGACGCATGTATCACTTCATATAAATATTTCATATACTTTTATAGATATTTTAGATGTCCAATTGAATGTACTCACACAAATACACCACTTGTATGAACACTATAAACACATTCAGTGTTACACAAAGCTTACAGGAAAACTCATTTACCCCTCTATCAAAAGAAATATATACAAACTGACACTTTTCAATTTGTCATAATTGTAAGATTAAAATACAGTTATAGGAAGGCTCCGAAAAAGACTCTTTTTTTATCTCATAACTTGTTATCAACCTCTTGAAGCATTTAAAACAAAACTATAAACTAGTATCTACTTCGTCGTATAAATTATTATTGGTGATACATACTTTGTATAACATTACAACCCTTTAAAATGTAAACCTTTGATAGAAATGTATGTTTGTATGGTGAATGCTTTAACAGCATGCGCACTTGTGCATCAAAATTGACAATGTAGGGATGTAATGCATCTGACAAACATAAAAAGACAATAACAGCAATAGATGTTGCATAAGAAATCATTTGTAAACAGATACAACTAGGTTTTTTTTCGGGTTTTTCAGGTAATTACTATTATTTGGAACATCAAATAATCTTGAGAGCTGATGTTTTAAAGTACGAATTGGCCTTTTTGTTATCATTATGAACCAGTATAAATCCAAGCAAACCAAAAATGAGAGAGATATTTTTTACTATATATATAACCATGGTGACTTTCAATCTTTGGATTTAAACAGAATTTTGCATTGTACTTGATATTTTGCTAATTTATGAAATACTTTGATTTTTTTTAAATTATTATAGCAATACAACCATTTTAAATTTTGATATTTGTAGGTTGTCAATATTTACAAACCATACCAGATATGATCGGTTAAAATTTAATGTTTTTAGAATTTGATCATATTAGCTTTTTGACTCAATCAGATAACAGTTAGGTAATATAGAAGAAATGAAGTTCTTTCAAAGACTTAATTTATATATTTATCAAAGACTCAAATTATCTTGCCACTTTAGTTAGCAAATGTATGTGATAAATTTTAATTCAAGTCTCGCATGTTAGACTGAAAATGAAAATCAATTGGTCACAACAAATAACGTTTAATCTAATCTACATCTACAACATTCCAAGTATCTTAGTTTTAAAAACTTGAATGTCTGGTTAATTTTAATCATACATACAAACCAGTTATATCAACACATTACGTGTTGAACAAAGCATATAATACAAATCATTTACCACCCTATCAAAATAAATATATAAAAACAGACACTTGTGTCATAATTGTAAGATTTAAAACAGTATGACGGTAGGTATAGTGTCCGGCCGGGGTCGTGGTTTTTTGAGTGATTTGGTTCATTTTTTTCGAGTGTAGGTCGGGTTTTTACGAGTGATAAAACATGCGATAAGTTCAATTAACGGATATTTCGTAATTATAACAGTTTTTAATATTACTACCCATTTTATATTGAATACTGTATACGTTTTGATCAACAAAGAAGCTAAATTTCTTTGTATTTAATCAAAACAATCAGTTTTTGTTATTGTCCGGGTTTTTCGAGAGTAACTGTAAAATCGTCCGGGTTTTTAGACAAACGGTCCGGGTTTTTTACAGAAAATGTGAATGTTTTCTAGACTTACTAGTCTTACTTGAAGGACAATATCATATATTCCCAACAAGAAATCAAAAATATATCAAAATGAATCTTTTTTCAATGTAATGCAAATATTCTGTTTGGAGAGCGTTACACAACTTCCAGTGTATATTTAGAAATAACTTGATCCTTGACAAAACGGTGTCTAAAACATTAAGCAGGGAACACATATTCATTTTAACTTCATTATATGCTACTTTTGATTGTTCAGTAAATAATATGTCTTGTGGTGAACTCCGGAGAATAATTAAAAAAACCTATTAGTAAAAAAACACAAAAAACACATAGACTTAATCCACCCCATTTTTATTGCCTTTGAACACAAAATTTGAATAAAATTTCAGATAAAATCAACAATTAAATGAATAGTTCATTAGCCTAGCTATGATCCTTTAGCAATGATAGACACATAAAAAATGTGTATATTACATGCTATCGCCAGCTAGATTACCCAGTGCTTCGAACGTCAAAATATATGCTACAAGAGACAAGACAAAAAGATAATGAAATATCTAAGATGTAATACTTTACTCTTTTAAGAACAAACATACATATCATCTTATACAATATATGTATGTACGTCTCAATTCGATTGTCTATGCTTATGTTCCGGCGGACCATACGAGTATAATCACATGGTCAACCTGTAAGCGTATGGTCGGACCATATGATAGATATAGGAAGATGTGGTATGAGTGTCAATAAGACAACTCTCCTTTCAGACAACAATTTATAAAATTAAACCATTATAGGTCAAGATAAGGCCTTCAAATCAGAGCCTTGGCTCACACCAAACAACAAGTTATAAAGGCCCCCCAAAACGACTAGTGTAAAACCATTCCAACGGGGAAATTAACAGTTTAGGGTGGGTGGGGTTAGAAAAAAAAAGAAAAATTTTAAACGAAAGATACATTTATGTTACTTGGTGAAAAAAAAAATAAAGTGGCGAAAAAAAAATTTGCCGAAAGAGGTGGCGAAAAAAAAATTGACCAAGGGGAAACCCAATTTGGGACCATACACATATACATTAGAAACGGGTCAATTTTATAATAAACTTAGTGACGGGTACATGAAATATATTAATTTTATAGTTCAAAGGCTACCCCAAAACAGCACAAGTTACAAGTTGAAACCCATTGTCTTTTAATATATTGTCAATTTATGTGTCTATGTAACTTTTGCAATATGAGCCTTAAAGTGCTCTTTCTTATACACCTCTTTGTCAAGTTTTAGATTCTGTAATCGTAAATTATTCATTTTATGTGTCTATGTATTTTAGCAATATGAGCCTTAAAACTCTCTTTCTTTTACAATATTTGAAAGATATATATTTCAAAATGATATTCAAAGGTTTATAAAATTTCTCTTAAAGCATGACTTAGCTGAGATTGTTCCATTGTCATTTGATTTCTGTACACCAAACCAAAACAGAAATTAAACAACAAACCGTTGACATTAGATTTTGTACACATTTTTTTTTTCGACATTTTATGCAATAAAATATTCATGTTTATACTGTCGTGATTAAAATGCATGATTTTTTATTAGTTGTTAGTGGCTTTGAACCAGCTGTTAGATAACAGCGAGTACTCTCAGATCTGTTCATTGTGTCTTTTTGTGTCGGGATGTATCAATACCCGGCCACGTGCACTTGTATGTTTGTCCGTCTGATGAGTTAAGCCTTTTTCAACTTATTTTTATAGTTCGTTCTTATGTTGTACTGTTATACCACTGTCCCAGGTTTGGGGGAAGGTTGGGATCCCACTAACATGATTAAAACCGCCACATTATTTATGTATGTGTCTGTCCCAGGTCAGGAGCCTGTAATTCAGTAGTTGTCGATTGTTTATGTGTTACATATTTGTTTTTGTTAATTTTTTTTGGAATAAATAAGGCCGTTAGTTTTCTCGTTTGAACTGTTTTACATTGTCTTATCGGAGCCTTTTATAGCTGACTATTCGGTATGGATGGGGTTCGCTCATTGTTGAAGGCTGTACGGTGACCTATAGTTGTTTATGTCTTTGTCATTTTGGTCTCTTGTGGACAGAGGTCTCATTGGCAATCATACAACATCTTCTTTTTATATTGTTTAATGTTATTCATTTTTGGTTTTTACCAGGCTGCTTTAATTTTTTTCATAAAAAATCTTACACAGAAAATCATTTAGTGGTTAGTGCATAGGACTACTAACACAAAGGTTTCTAGTTCGATTTCGGTTCTGAGATGAAAATTTTCAGAACTGAATTTTTCGTCTCTCCCTTGACACCATTTGCGAGTATGGTCTTGAGGACACGAAAAAAACAGGAACGAAAGATACCAGAGGGACAGTCAAACTAAAAAATTGAAAACAACTGACAACGTCTGGCTAAAAATGAAAGAAGACAAACAGACAAACAAATAGATCACATGACATGCCATAGAAGACTAAAGCATAAGCAACACGAACCCCACTAAAAACTAGGGGTGCTCTCAAGTGCTCCGGAAGGGTAGGCTTGATCATACTCCATATGTGGCATCCGCCGTTTTGCTTATGTTATCCAAATCCGGTAAATAGACTTATTCGGTAGGTAACATTCATGAAAGGGAATAGGGTTGTAGTTACGACATAAGGAACATATCCGATAACATTTGTGAAACGGTTATTCCATAACTGCCAACTAACTCGTGATGGCGTCCGTAAAGTTAACGAAGGGATAAATGGCCATGACTGAGCCATTTTAAGAGAGAAACATATTTCTTGCTTGTTAAAGACATCCTTGTAGATTTCGAAAAGAGCAGCTTTTGCCGGAAGAAGGTAGCACTCGCACCTGCGAAATGGAAAGGGATTTATTTAGGTTGCAAAACTTGTTAGTAATCCATTATAGATAAATATGTTTAAAACTAAAATCAGGAAATCAAATGAATGCATCACGTAGTTTAAAAACAAAAGTATTTTTAAATTGTATGAACTGTTAGGCCTACTTCAATTTAACCACATATTTTTGACACAATCGGCCAACGTGATACATGAGGAGTTGTCGGGTGAAAATATACAACCTCTATACTACCCAACCATAAAAACTCATATTATGTTATGCTTAAGACAATAAACAAAAGTATATTATTCTTTCATTTAGAAATAGAAAATCAAATGGGCCTCGTTGGTCGAGTTTGAGGTTTAGCTATCCATGATACAAGGTTAAATCCACATTTTCGACAAATGAAAAAAATGCTTGTTCCAAGTTAGGAATACGACTGTTGTTATTCATTCGTTTGATGTGTTTGAACTTTTGATTTTTCCATCTGATTAGGGACTTTACTTTTCGAAATTTCCTCGAAGTTATGTATTTTTATGATATTGCTTTTGAATATGCTTATGATCATTTGCATCAAGAAATTATTATTGTCTGCCAAAATGCATAATCTAAAAAAGGCAAGCAAATATATGATGACATATAAATGAAATTAACGACATATACTTTATGATATTTTTGCTTTCGTTTATTCGTTAGCTGCTGGTATAAATGCATCAATTTATATTGCAGATTACCCTTGTTATTATCTATATAATCATTTATATCATCTTTACTTTACAGTAAATTGCAATACGTCGTTCATTTAAAAGGGTTATTATTTTTGCAATTCGACGTACAATCAATGTTTTTGTTCAAATATTTTATCAACAATCTAAATCAAGTAAAACAATTTATCAACAAAGAGGTAAACCATTACAATATTAAATCAATCTAAGGAGGAGTACATCTACTTATATTTGAAATATAACAATTCAATAATTTTTTTACCACACTTTTATACAACTATGTGTAAATCATCATGGATCCGTTACGTTCAATTAAACAAATGCTATCATCTGTTAAGTTTGAAATACTTAATTTGACGGGCGAATAACACGTCCTATGTAATGTTACACTGTAAAGATATATTATCTGACAAACGATATGAACCTTTATAGATAGCTGAGGTCGCACGCGAAAGAAGGCTACCCACCGCAACATTTATTGATTTTATATTCTTTGGATGCAAGATTACGCAATATATCATATGATTGGTTGATAATAAAGCAGTTGAGATGTATTGCATCACTATTTATTATAACATTAGGATTTTTGGCGAATTTCAAAGATATCGCAAGCATTTAACGTTGTTTGTCAGGTTGAGAAAATAATACATATTTTTTTCATACATTTTTGATACCGACGAGATAACATTCATTCTGGAATAATGATCCTGATATTTACTTCGTTATTTTTGGTGAAGTTGGCGTTTCTCATTTCTCATGTTTAATTAAGAATTATTTTTCGCTCTTTAAACTACAGTTGTGAGTTTTTTTGTTTATCGCAATGGCATAATTGTTTCGTAAAATCTCTTTGCCATCTGCTGTGTCATTTTTTCATACACATATATTTATTGAGTTAAGTTATGTCTTAAAACATTTAACAAGGTAACCATATTTCCATTCTTCGTATGAATGTCAAAATAAAGACTGTCGTATGCAACATTTGATACATTTTTGATGTACTGTTATAACATATCTTGACCAGTTGTCATATCCGTTTCAAGTATACAATTAGTTATTAAAGATACCAGGATTGTAATTTAGTACACCAGACGCGCGTTTCGTCTACATAAGACTCAACAGTGACGCTCATATCAAAATACAAGTACAAAGTTGAAGAGCATTGATATTCACCTAATTTGCTAGAAAAAAATAAGGGCATGTTAAATGACACGAATGGACACAACAATATATCATAATTGATAAAGATCAAAATTCAATGCCATGTGTTAGCTATAAGGAGGTTTGGTACGAGTGGAACACCAACGGTCTAATCTATATAAAAATAACAAATGAGTCACTTTATAATGAACCACATCAACACAAGACATCTACTAAACACCAGCTTCCTTACTTGGGACAGGTGCAAGCAAATGTTTTTGCGCGGAAATAAAGATGAATCAACAAACAACCGCCAATGATAAAATTTATTTTTTTCATTATTTTAATTTCCTATATGTTTCCGTTGGTTTTCGATTGTCACACGGATTTCCTTTCTCTTAATCGATTTATAATTTGTATACAGCGTTATACTTCTGGTGCATTTGTTTATGTAAAATCTCAATATTATTTTAATGGGATAAATAACCCCTTTCCCAAATATTGTATTCTAATTTTTTACTTGAAGAACATTTCATTATTCAGTTCATGTATTTGCATATTTTTATTTTTGTTCATCATTAAAAAACTCATTTTGAATTGCCAGCATTTAAAAGAATGATAAAGCAAAGTCTCTTGTGGATTCAATCAAAAATTCATTAATTTATTAATTCGATAATTTGTAACAGCTTTCCCCCTTTTTTGTTAAAAGCTTTAGAATATATGCAGTTACTTTTATCAATATAAAATGGACACTTGAAATTTAAACGATTTAATTTGTTGATCAAATCAATAAAATAAAGTTCGTCAAAAATAAATTGCAGTTCGTCACTATGCCAATCAACAAGTGTTGATTATTTTACTTTTTGTTTCCAATTAATTATATAATTTAGATCTCAAGAAAGCGTTTTTCAGCTTGTTTGTATTGTGAAAATGATTAACCGCTCATATTATTGCATACGAGTTTGTGATTTTCCCTGTAACTGCATAAAACTGAAAAGTGTATAATGTTTTAAAGAAATTGTGACATTTGATATGATGACTCAAATCCGTGAACTGATATATAGTTTGTCAGGAGTTAGATCTTTAAATGCAATAATACGTATACAACGTACATTGTAGTATCATCGACATGTGTTATAATTGCACCACCCACAACAGATAATATCAACACTTAAGGAGGCTTGCGGGTATAAGATTTTCAGAAAAAAAATAAACATTCATTTTTTATTACAAATTTTATTAATTACCTTTAGTAGTTGTAATTTTATCATATGATACAAAAATCATTCCAGAAATTCGATGCATGTTGGCCCCAGGTGACTTTAAAAATGTAGATATCATTGAAAAAGCTCCAAATTATCTCCCTTTGGTGCAAAAATGTCATTTTTTGGCATTAAAATTGAAATATCTTTTATAACTCATCGGTGACCTATGTATTTTATTGCTTTTTTCGAATAAGCTGTACATAAACTGAATAATTTTAAATTTTAAGCAATTTCTGTAATTTAGATCTTTTTTTTATTTCGATATTACCGCTTTTTCTCCTATTAGTTCAACAGAAAAAAAGGACATTGACAAAAATGTATGCTTCTTTAGTAGGCAGATTGTGAGCGTAAATGAACGGTGACCCATTTTTTTATTTCATTTTTCTATTAAGTATAAGTTAAAGTTAATTTATAGAAAAATAAAACGAAATCCTATATTGAATAAAAAAAATTGATTTAGACCCGCGAGCCTCCTTAAGATAACCCAAGCTTTTAATTTGATTTAAATGTTATGAGTAAACAGTGTAAACAGTTGTAGTATGTGATCTTTCATTGATAAAAAAAAGACAAGGTGTTATCTGGAATTACAAAAAAACGTGGATTCTTAAATAGTTGCATATAAAAATCGTAAGTAGATGTGATAAATAGAGATATCTATCTATATGATCAAACTATTAATTAGGAATATAAACGATTATGAAACAAGGAATGCAAAGAATTGGGCTATCATCTCAATTTAAACATAAGTATTACTGTAGTGAGTAATCAATTACAAACATCTAGGATGATCCGTTTAGCACTTTTAACGTATGCATATCAAATTTAAACAAATGGGACTCTTTTGTACTATATTTTCATTGAGCATGATGAACACTTTTATGAATGAATCTGAATTGGCGTATGATAAGCTATTTGTTTAGCTGGGTTAGAAAAATGTCAGCTTGATTTTTATATGCATCAGCTTTCAAAGCTGATGTTAATTTAGCTTATATCCATTTCTGAATACTGTAGTTTTTTTATATCCGAGTAACTAACTGACCTGGCCTCACGGTCATAAAACTTTCAAGCATGATTTTTGTACTCAGACTCGTAAATCAACCAATCAAATTGCTGGATTTCATGTTTCGAGCATGATTTTTGTGCTCCGAGCACTGAGCAAATAGTTATCAAAGGTACCAGGATTATAATTAAGTACGCCAGACGCGCGTTTCGTCTACATAAGACTCATCAGTGACGCTCAAATCAAAAATATTTTTAAACCCAAACAAGTACAAAGTTGAAGAGCATTGAGGATCCAAGATTCCTAAAAGTTGTGCCAAATACGGCTAAGGTATTCTATGCCTGGGATAAGAAAATCCTTAGTTTTTTCAAAAAGTTCAAAGTTTTGTATACAGGAAATTTATAAAAATGACCACATTATTGATATTCATGTCAACACCTAAGTGTTGACTACTGGGCTGGTGATACCCTCGGGGACGAAACGTCCACCAGCAGTGGCATCGACCCAGTGGTGTTAATAGTTATCAAAGGTACCAGGATTATAATTTAGTACGCCAGACGCGCGTTTCGTCTACATAAGACTCATCAGTGACGCTCAAATCAAAAATATGTTTTAACCCAAACAAGTACAAAGTTGAAGAGCATTGAGGATCCAAAATTCCTAAAATTTGTTCCAAATACGGCTAAGGTAATCTATGCCTGGGATAAGAAAATCCTTAGTTTTTCAAAAAGTTCAAAGTTTTGTATACAGGAAATTTATAAAAATTACCATATTATTGATATTCATGTCAACACAGAGTGTTATGCCTTCAAGGCCTGAAGTGGATAGTTGTCTCTTTGGCTATCATTCAAAATCACGTTATTTTAAAATTCAAATAGGAATATGTGGTATGATTGATAATAAGCCCAATTAATCGGATAATAGGCTACAATAGACCCTGACATGACAACAGGTGAAACAAACGAAAAACCCAAACGTTATATTTATGATATATAAAAAAAATTATAATGTACAGTAAATAACGATAACATATGATTGGCAGACACCTTGCTCTAAACAGGCACTTGTGCATATTGGTAGTATCATTTTGTGTGACACATAGTATTTAAGTTATAGTTTTTGTTGAAATTGCCAGCACGTTATTAAATAAATTTATTGAAAGTTAAAAATACGAAATAATCTTAGGGATATAAATTAATATATTTATTGGTGTTTGTTTGATAGAAAGTATCAGTATGGAATTTTGAATTCGAATATGTCGAATATCATATAACTAAAACGTAAGTTTTCTCTGAACATACTATGTATTTTCCATATCGGTCCGGGTATCATCCCGAAACTACAGTAACAGTCAAAGATGTCAGTCGAAAGCTGAAATTGGTTGAAACTTAGGCCGAAATAGAAAAAGGACATGTATAAATACTTTATTATATATGGTTAAAATAAATACATGTTCATTATTGAATTCAGATTTAAGACATATAATAACGATTAGAATTCAATCGTTAAATTATGTAAATCTATTTATGTATAGGGTTATCATAATAAAAATGTCTAATTTAAAGGAAATATAATCACATATTTAAACTTCACTTATTACTCTTTTTCATTCCTTTTATAGAAAATATAAAGATGTCTATGAGATCACAAGACTAAGGAAATCAAGGTAAATAAACAGTAGTATACCAGTGCTGAATTGTTATTATATAGGGTTATTGCATATATGTTGGGGAATATTTTCCCGAGTAGAATTTTATATTGCAAGAGCTTGCGAGTGCAATATATGTTCTACGAGGGACATTTTTCCTCAATATGCATACAATAACACTTTTATTGTATAGCAATATAAAATTTGAAAGCAAAAAATTGTTTAAACTAAGTTTGATGACGTCATGAATTTTGAAGGTTTATTGCACTTGTGCAATATTGGAATTTTTTTGATTACCTTCTGTGGGAAATATTATATTGCTATGCAATAAAAAGTAAAATAACAAAAATACCCAACTCCGAGGAACATTCAAAACGAAAAGACCCAAATCAAATGGCAAAATGAAATGATTAAACACATCAAACGAATGGTCAACAACTATCATATTCATAGCTTGGTACAGGCATTTTCTATATAGACTGATTTAATGTTTGTATATTTAATCAAGACATTATCTTTAAAACATACAAGTCAACTTTTCAAAATCTCTACATATTATAAGTGTTTTTAAGATATAGAGTGAAAGTGTCAATGTAAACACAAAACTTACTAGTGGTAATTAATTTGTTAGAAGTGTGTGAAAGATTTATACTTGCCACTATAACCTTCCTATGATTTTTTTTTATTTTAGAGAAACAGGATTCTTCACAAAGTGATACACAGAATTTTACTTGCACAATCTGCAGGAACTGCCTTAGTAATTTGTTGTGGTTACCTTGTCGCCATTTATGTACTTGTCAGTCGTGTGGTGAACCATTTAGAAAGTGTACAAAATGCAATACTAAAATACAAGCCACACTGATTATACGATATAGTAGCTAACAGTATGTGCCTGATCAGATTTATTTCATTATTTGTATTCCTTATATAACCAAGTAATATATATATATATCAATAAAAGTTTAAACGGTTCAATTTTGATCTATTTTACATGCAAGAGTACGATGTGGTGATATTTATAGTCTACTTTCAATCAAAAGTTAGCATTTCAATTGCCGGCCCTTTTGTAATATATCAACGTTCAATATTTTGGAACAGGCGTTTCAAATCATGTTTTTTGTGAACGGGTTCAACTGATCTTGAAGCTATCGAACGAATGTATCTGTTCAAAAGTTATACGGATCTTTTCATTATTTGGCCGACTTTCATTCAATATAAATCTGTTGCACATATAAAAACACAAACATTCTATTCAATAGAATAAGAGTCTCAAATCCTTTCTTAATCACAGAAAGAGATATACACAAAATATTTTTACACAAAAAATATAATTCTAGCCACCCTAAACTGCATTTTCGCTGTGTTCGCCAAATAATATAATTCGGGGCGTGTTGGCTCTTATTAAGCACGATTATCCAGTTTTGTCAGTCAGGTTGTCGGTCCTTTTGGTTGATCAGTTCTTAAATAATTGTAATTGGATATTTAATGTTCAACAAGTTGACCTTATTAATAACTGAATTAAGTGACATTTATTGTCGAAATACGCGTCTGGGGCAGAAAAATGGGTACCGTTAAAATTATGTGTGTTTTAAAATAATATATTACCGAAATGTGTATTAGATTATTATATGTCAATTTCCGTATTTACACTGATATTTTCCTTAAACGGCCATATCAGTAACAGTTGTCCCACGAGGACGCGGTGAGTCAGTGTAAGATCACCTCGATGGCCAGAGGTTGATCTAACACTGACACACACAAAGTCCGAGTGAATACCTATTTTGCATCCCAGGTATTTAGGATTAGACGAAAAACCACAATTCATAAAATCTAGTTTAAAACACAACCATTATAATATACTTTATATATTACTGTAGCATGCATACCCTTTATGACCCCCGAATATAAAACAATAACAACTCGCCCCACTGGCCAGTCGGCCAACACTAAATCACCATTTTATAAAAGAATCGAACCACTCATGTTAACAGACTCGCCCACTTTTAAAAATGTGTAAAATCAAATTAAACAATCAATCTGACAACTGACTTATTTACGAAAATGGTTTAAACCCCACTGAATAAAGGTAAATTAACTCGCCCTACTTATATAAATATCTTGCTTCCTTTAAGTATGTTAAATTACTGATAGTTGGTATCCAGTCGTCCTGGTGTAGTGCTATGTGTCGTTGGTGGGTATGCTAAAGTCTTGAGTTCGTATCCCAGCATGAAGACTGGATTTTTTTCTCCGTAATTTTAATAAATTTTCCGTATGATTAATAATAAGTTTTGTAGAGGATTTTACATTCCCGCCAAAATGTTACAGAACAAAGGAAAGCATGCAAAACAAAAAAATCAAACTGGGGTGATTTGGTAGGGGTGCCCCGGCTAAGGTCAACCCTGTTAGATCAAAGGAGTTGGGATTGTAGTCCAAATCGCTAGCCAAGGTCTCACATTTGTCGAGGGATATATATATATATATTTTTCTTTCTTTAATTGTAGTTAAAGCAACGTTAATTATACGATATCGTAAATTAAAGTAATTGTATGCAGATATACTATTGATAAATCTGCGAATGCTTAAGTTTTACAAGAGACAATAGCTATGTAGATTAGCCAACGATTTTTTTTTAAATGAAACCTGGTCCAATTACAAGATTGACATGTTAAAAAATGTATAGATCATTCATCAGACAAACGAAACGATTTGATAACGACGGAATATAAACGATGATAAACTTTATATATGCAAGTATTTGAATACGGATATATTTTATGTGACGTATTTATTTTTTTCAATGGAAGCATTTGTTATTTGTTAATTAATGCACATGTCATAGAAAGTTTTTATATACATTTCAAGTAGTTGTCTTGCATGTCTGATTAAATGTATCCACATATTAAATAAACCACTTGTATCAACACTTAAATCTTACGTGTTAAACGAGTGTTAAACAAAACATGCAGTAAAATCATTCACCGCCCTATCAAAATAAATATATACAACCAGACTCTTATGTTATAATTGTAAGATTTAAAAACAAAAGTGAAATGAATATGACTCTTTTCTATCTCATTACATGTTATCTACTTCTTGAAGCACTTCAAACAAAACTATATCTCTCCTTCCATGTATAGATTATTATTCCTATACATACTTTGTATAACATTACAACCCCTTTAAATCTCAACATTTGAAAGAAATTCATGTTTGTATGTTAAATACTTTAGCAGCATGCGCACTTATCCATCAATAATGTAATGCATCTGGCTAATATAAAAAACAAACAATTAAAGCATTACACATTGCATTAAAAATCAATTTATAAATAGATATATCTTTTTTGTCGGGTTTTACATGTAGTAACTAATGTTTGGAACATCATATGCTCATGAAAGCTGACTTTTAAAGTACGAATATACCTTAATTGTTATCATTATGAACAATAATAATTTCAAGCAAAAAAAAAATGAGATAGAAAACTAAATATGTATATTACCATGGTGACTGTCAACCTTTGGATTTTAATAGAATTTTGCATTATACTTGACATTTTGCTAATTTATGAAATACTTTGAAAATAATTTCATTATTATAGCAATGCAACCCTTTTAAAATTCGATATTTGTAGGTGGCCGATATTTACTAAACATATTAAAAGGTATAATCGGTTCAAATTTAACTTCTTTAAAATTTGACCGTAATACCTTTTTGAATTATAATCCTGGTACTTTTGATATCTATTTACACCACTGGGTCGATGCCACTGCTGGTGGACGTTTCGTCCCCGAGGGTATCACCAGCCCAGTAGTCAGCACTTCGGTGTTGACATGAATATCAATTATATGGTCATTTTTATAAATTTTCTGTTTACCAAACTTTGAATTTTTCGAAAAACTAAGGATTTTCTTACCCCAGGAGTAGATTACCTTAGCCGTATTTGGCACAACTTTTTGGAATTTTGGATCCTCAATGCTCTTCAACTTTATATTTATTTGGCTTTTTAACTATTTTAATCTGAGCGTCACTGATGAGTCTTATGTAGACGAAACGCGCGTCTGGCGTATAAAATTATAATCCTGGTACTTTTGATATCTATTTGACTCAATCGGATACATGTTAGGTAATATTGTATGAATAAAGTTTTGTCAAAAGACTTTCCTTATACATTTATCAAAGACTCAAATTATCCTGTCATAATAGTTCACATTTTTTTATGATAAATTTAAATTTTAATCTCGCATGTTAGACTGGAAATAAAAACTTCAACCAGTATATCATTTGATTGACGTGTTGGAAGAAGCCGTTATAGTAGATGAAAACACCTGTTCTGCGAAATTATTTCCTTGAAAGTGTTTCAGTAATTTATCGTGTAAGTGGGCGGTTTTGGTAATACGAATAAAAGGAAACGTGAAACAAACAATTGTTCTGGTAAGTGTCAAAATATCAGCAACATTGTAAATATTTCGTCTTAGTATTTAAGACAATTAAATGTTGTCTATCAGAATTATGTCATATTCTAAATGTATGAAAATGTATACAGTAAGATAAATGCTGACCAATGTACGAAAATCAGTCATAATTGTTGTTTCAATTTTTTATCGTGTTTTCAACTTAAATGCTATGACGAAAGATTATTAATGTTGCTACTAAATGTAACAAAAGTACTGCTTATTTAGACATTGGTTTTATATGTTTCTAGTATAAGATGGAAATGATATATAAGTTATGTGCGTATCATATAAAACAAGAATGTGTCACGAGTACACAGATGCCCCATCCGCATTATCATTTTCTATGTTCAGTGGACCGTGTAAATGGGAAAAAATCTCTGATTTGGTATTAAAATTAGAAAATCATATCATAGGGAACACATTTACTAAGTTTCAAGTTGATTGGACATCAACTTAATCAAAAACTACCTCGAACAAAAATTTTAACCAAAACTTTAAACTGAAACGGGAAGAAAGGATGGACAGACGAACACAAGGACGGACAGACGAACCAACGGACGGTACGACGAACGTACAGACGGACGGAGGCACAGACCAGAAAACATAATGCCCATAAATAGGACATAAAAACGATACTGCTGAAACAGGTGACTGTTAATTTCTTCATAATTTGTACAACGATTCTGACAAAAGACCCCTTGACAAACTTCGGTACCACAGTTAGTTTCGTCAAGGGTAACGTTGTTCACAATGCAATTTGATAGTCATCATGCCTTTTTTATGTGCTATACATGTGTATATGCAGGCAATTAAAGCAGTTGTTTACTTTATATTGGTTATCTTTGACATAATAAAGCACTCATCAAAAAAAAATTGGGTTTTTTTACTTCATATTCTGTCAGGACCCATATAGCAATTACATAGTTTGATGTAGGTCTTTGTTGAAGGTCATTTCGGTAACCTTTAGTTGCGTTTATCTTCTTTATTTAGACTCGATTACAAATACTTGTACCAAGTAAGGAATATTACAGTTGTTATGCATTCATTTGATACGGGTTTTATTTTTTGCAATCATACATGTCCCGATCTCATTGATTAACATTTAATAACAAAAACATGAAACAAACAGGATAAAAAGTTACAAAAGTGCAGTTTACGAAATACACATAGTAAAGTAAAGACTGAGCAACACGAACCCTCACTTGACACTTGGGTGTATATATAAAAAACAAGATGTAGTATAATAGCAAATGATACAACTCTCCACAAGAGACCGAAATGACACAGAAATTAATTCCTATAGGTCACCGTAATGCCTTCAACAATGAGCAAAGCCCATACCCAATAGTAAGCTATAAAAGACCCCGAAATGACAATGTAAAACAATTCAAACGAGAAAACTAACGGACTAATTTATGTATAAAAAAAAATTAACGAAAAAAATATATGTGACACATTCACTAACGACAACCACTGAATAACACGCTCCTGACTCGGGACAGGCAAAACATTTTAGCGGGATTCCAACCCTCCCCTAACCTGTATAACAGTATAATATAAGAACGAACAATAAAAATCAGTTTAAAAAGGCTTAACACCTCATACAGATAAAAATGCAGGTAGACGTATAACTCCTTGAACTAGTAGAATAATATTTTTTATCTCAACTTTTTTCATTTAAGACTGGTCAAAACCTGAACGTGCTGGAAGTAGCATGCTATCCAGCTATATGAAACCTATCTTTGTTTAAGTCATCTTGGCAGTCAAAGTAAAAGAATTTTGTTTTTTATATTATGCATATTTCATAAGGAAATTTGGATTATATATTTCATAAGACAATAACAATCAAAACCAAAGAGTAAACAAAGACTCATAAAACCAAAGGACATTTACATCAACAGTTATGAATGATAAATAAGAAACAACACGAACTCCACTAAAAATCAGTTGTTTCTAAGGGTGAGCATTTCCTGCACCGTATACGACACCCGTCGTGTTATTTATTTGTTGAGTTCGGTAATGATGGAAGGTTATTATGACTGAGGAAGAATATCAGATATAATTTCTGACACACTTTTGGCATAATGGCCAATCAGCTCATGATGGTGACTGTAAAATTAAAATACTGGGCTAATTTCTTTTCTCCTTTCTGTACAAGCCCTGCCTTGGATAAAGTCTGCTTTATAGGAATACAAAAACAAATCTGCAAGTAGAGGAGCGCAATTTGTATCCATTGGGATTCCAATAGTCTGTTGGAAGACCAAACCTCCAAATTCAACAAATATGTTGTCAATTAAAAAGTCCTGAATTGCAGTGATATCCTCCTCGGTGTAAATTTTCATTGACTCTGTATAAAGTAAGCTGTATATCTGCCCACAACTAGATATTTAAAACTTCTAGTGCCTTTTTAGTTAAAAAAAACATAAGCTGATGAGTTCTTTCAGTCGAGCTTTAACTGTTTCGTAATAGTTGTTTTTACATTTAAAGCCTTTTATTTAATTCTATGGAGATATGAACATTTCGAACATTTCATTATTTCTATGACTCGGCTAGGATCGACGATTTACAAGTATTTATGTAACATACTAATCAATATAAAATTAAACGTTGACCTATCATTGCTGCATTTACAATATGATATCAGCTACATGTAACCTTTTAATCGTTAATAATACGTCTAATATATAAGTTGAACTGTCTATGTAATGTACCTTTCATTTCATTGTGAAAATGATGAGCAGTTTCCGCTCTTACTTGGAAGGCTTTGAGCAGGTTTACCTAAAATAAATCTTTTTATTTTTATATATTGTTATCTACTCAGTCACCAATATTTATTGATATTTATAAAAATGAATATATTTATGCACTTTCTCTACGATTGAGGAATCATTTTATTGTCAAATGAAATTGTCACTTCATCATGAATTTTCAAGCACTAAATACACATTGACCAAAAGGGGACATCTTATTAACACCAATATATTACTATCATTGGTGGAAAATGATAGTTTTTGATGATTTGGGATGGTTTCTGTCGTCGATATGATCAAATGCTGACAGTTATGACAAAAGGCAGCGTTTTAATTTTCATTTAACTACATCCTGATAATGATTGAAAAATAAGTGCGCAATTAAATCAAATATTTAATCATTACATCGTTATGAATTTACAAACTATAACATCATGTAATTTTTTACTCAGTCAAAAGATTTTATATCCATGAAGATGCTTATGTATAACTCTTTTTTTATAGATTTTATTGAACATTGATGGCAAACACACATATTGCTAAAAGCAACATACTTAAAAGTTTGAACCCAAACATACCGACAAAATGTAATATGACCTTCGCCAAGTAGGATTTGAGTAGTCAAGTGAGCCCGAGTTGAAATTAGTCGTCCAATGTCTCTACATCGTCCGGTTCACGAGTTTGGTATTGCGTCATATAATTGATTATTCACTGTGAGTTAAATTAATTGAATGGTCCCATTTTATACCTGATTTCACGACTTTCCCTTCCTTGTGTATGTTCGGCGTAACATGTATATAATTTCAACAGCTCACATCTCAACAACTAACACGGTTATTTTCTAGGTGTCTTTTCAAGAAGAATACGTACTATATGAAATTCAATTAAAGACATTCTTTGAAATACTTAATTACGTGCATTTCGCTATAAAGTTATAAAAGAGGGAACAAAAATACCATAAGTACAGTCAAACTCATAAATCGAATATAAACTGACAACGCCTGGTTAAAAATGAAAGAAGACAAACAGACAAAACACAACATTGAAAACTAAAGATGATAGTTGGGCAAAGCGGAATAACTGTTTTTAAATTAAATGATTTTTCTGTCTGATTCTTAAAGTTGACTTGTCGTTCATTTCATATATATCTTTACTAAAGTGTTGTTCACATTTAGTATGTTTCTAATGTTTACTTGTCGATATCGATCACATATCTCCTTATTCTAAATTTATTTGACCATATGCGTTACGCGAGTTCCTTCTGTATTGAAATACAGACTTCTTGTAAAGCTTACACAAATATTTGTTAGTTGCCTACGTACACGTAATAATCATTAACAGCAGTTTGTAACTTACTGTTCAAAATGTGTCGAAAAATATTTAAACATATACAGAATAAATGCAATTGTAATTGATCGAATTACATCATTCAATTAAAGTAAATGACGATGAGAACGAAGAAATTAAAGAATTAGCTCAATAAACTATTTCAGAGATTTTTGAATATAATTTCAGTGAGTTGATATACTTTTGATATGTCAACTTGAAAAGCTAAAAATTAGTAAGTTGCATTCAACACTGAAGTGCAGTCTATGTATCGGTTATAATTGAAAGTTTATCAAAATATATATGAATCATCTGTAAGATTACTCGATGCGTTAGTCCAATTTCAAGTCGGAAAGGTTAGTCAACAATATTTCAATAACATAAAATAAAAGTACAGTTTCAATATGAAATATGTTTCAATTTTTTTCTAAAGACTTTAATTCCGAAACACATGAATTTGTAAGATATTGTAACTGGCTGTTTGTATTTTTCATTTTTAGTGTATTGGTTCTTTTTCAATGGCAAAACGTTTGTTCTTATCTATATAATTTATCATTTTAATTTATCAATTGAATTTGAAATTTAATCTTTAATTGAATTTATATTTATCTAAATGATGAATCTTTTTTGAAAATGGACAAAAATCAAATGTTATATGTACATAATATATAATGCGAAATGTTTTGAAAATATGTGTCTGATAAGCCAAAGCAAATTATGGCTGGATTTTGATTGTTTTAATATATATTTTTATTATGTAATTTTATAATGTACAATCATTAGGTGACATAATAGTAAAAGAACATTTATAAGTATTATCATTATTATCTTTACAAATCAACGGCGAAAACAAAAAAGCCGGTTAACCGCTTAACATACAAATATTTGAGTAAACAGTGTCGCCTTTAATTTTTAACTGGACAATTGATAACTAAAAGTAATAAACCAATTTATTTACTTCAAGCATATTTTTCTAGTGCAAAAATCTATACATTTTTTCAATCAGTATGAAATAAGATAATCTGATAATTTGATAAAATAGTACTCACAATTAAATTCATCAAATATTCTTATATAAAAACAGTTACAAAAATATTGAGCTACTATTCAAATTCAAAAGGAAAAAGTACACAAAAACTAACAATTCATACAAAAGCAATCAACGGAATAAATTTTAAAAAAACAAATGCTATATTTTAGGCTGAATACTATAATTTACGAGGAAATTGAGTGTTAGACTCAAACTTGTATGCTTATTGTTTATTAATTATTTATATACAAACGAGAAAAATAGTAAATGAGTAGAAAATAGTTATTTTGTGAGCAATTAGTTTGATGTTTTGGCTTCTCTGTTAAAGCCGTAAAAGGGTTTTTCCAAACTGTTTGTTACTTTTTCCATTTTATTTTATCTGTGTATAAACCTAATTCTCTCTTTGTGAATTATATAAACGTTTTGTTTGCGTTAATTCATAAGCTATTGATCTGGAGAACTAGATGCTGTGCTTGAAACATGTACATAGGCAGAACTCCGAGGAATGGTAACAGGTAAACATACGAAATAATAGGATGTGGTATGATTGCAAATGACATAATCTCCACCAGAGACCGAATTATGTAAATGAAATTAGTCACTATCGAATATCGTACAGTCTTCATCAACGAGCAATATGCATACCACGTAAGATTACACTTTTGAAACGGTTACCATTTTAATCTGTTTTTTGATCGCCAATCATCATATGATTAATTTTTTTTTGTGGTAGGTCACAAGATTACAGTGTGTATGGAAGTCCCCTACCCGAACACTCTATTATATTGCATAAAATACAAAGTATTTGCTCGTACTCCTAAATATTAAGAGTTTGTAGGAGGTGCAAGGTTATGACGCGCCGATTATGCGCCGAGGACACTATCGACGTGGCTTAACAAACAATATTTGATATAATTCATTGAAAAGTTAAAATCAGAACAACTGATTATTTGTACGGCTACATTCAGAATTCAATTTTTCTTACATATGTTATATTTTTCAAAAGCGTCATAAGCTTTTAACTCATGTCAAAATGTGATTGTCGGACTAACAGTGGGTGCTATAAAATACTTCGTATCTTCATTTTAATGAAAAGAATGTATACCTTGTATTTGTTTCTGCTAGGATTATTACAAGTGTCATTGTTGACCTGCGTCTTCAATTTGATTTGTTTTCTTTCATGAATAGGTTTATGTGTAATGTTGTCTGGACTCTTCTTAGCTGTCTGTCATTTTAATTTTTTCGTGGAGTTTGTCTGTTTAAAATGATTGATAACAGTATTACAATAAAAACACGGTCATTTTGTGCAGTTTACAAAATACTGTTGAGACAAGATATCTACTTTGCAAGTGATAATTCGTATCAGTAACACATTGGGGCGCATACTTGTTATACTATCACTATAAAACAGACTATGGCCTCAGATAAAATATTTAACCAGGAACTTAACATTCCAACGCATACAGTTACACTGACTAAATGCAAGATGAAGAAGGTTTTTGAATATAATATTGCACATTTGATACTTTTTATGTTGTTTTGGTATCCTTTCGGCATGTATTCAGGTAAGTGTATTCGTACATCAAAGTGGTATTTTACTGCTCTTTTAAAGTGACAAGTCATGTCATCTGTTTAAAATGGGACAAATTTTAATCTGATATATTATTGACAACTGTTTAAATAGTTCAAAGATATGTTCATTTATCTTTCCTACGTGAACTATCTGTGACCATATGCAGTAATCAAATGAACAAACGTTTTTTCCAGCGAAATATTTTGCAACCAATAGTATGGTTTAATCAAATCGTAAGACGAGCTAAACAGAATATGTTTTTGTACTTTGAATAATTCAATTTAGATTAAATCATTTTTTTGAGCATTTGATGTGAAATGGGATAAATTGATATGTAAAAGTTTGTATGAATGTAAATTATGGTCAGCAAACACACATTATTACAGTTTTAACCTCGAATATGACGTGCCTCGTTCGCTTTAGTTCCAATACAATTTATTTGCAAATTCGCATATTGACTATAGCAAAATAATGAATTTTATCAAATTGGCATGCATTTGATATATTTCATTAATTTAAATTTTCAAACTCTTAATTGATGCATATGTTGTTACTTATTCATTTAGTATGACTGTAATGAGTTGCAATTGGAAGATAATAACAGTCAAAACCAAGGAGTAAACAAAAACTCACAAAACCAAGGGATATTTACATCAACAGTTAAAAATAATAAATAAGAAACAACACGAACTCCACTAAACCCGGGAGTGGAATTAGGTGCTTCGGAAGGGTAAGCATTGCCTGCACCGTATACGGCACCCGTCGTGTTATTTCTTTGTTCAGTTTGGTAATGATGGATAGTTTTTAAGTCTGAGGAAGAATATAAGATAAATTGACATATTTGACCTAGATACGACATCCGTTCATGTTGGCTGTTCAAATTCCTGCCTCTGAAAAATCACAATGCCAGTCATTTGCTTGTTTACAAACAAAAAAGGAAGTTTCTTGGAAGAGCCTACACGAACCCTTTACACTTATACACATTGGACATAGAAATTACCTTAATTGTCCTAATCAGAATCGTAATAATTGATGCAAGTTTGTTGTAGTTTTAACATGGGTAGGCAATT
This sequence comes from Mytilus trossulus, assembly GCF_036588685.1. Taxonomy (NCBI): domain Eukaryota; kingdom Metazoa; phylum Mollusca; class Bivalvia; order Mytilida; family Mytilidae; genus Mytilus; species Mytilus trossulus. The sequence continues at coordinate 33,296,233 of NC_086382.1, read as the reverse complement.
ATATTCGGGTTATTTTAAGAAAATCAGCATCAACGTTTTTAATTTTGTCTTTTTATTTAGATAACTTGACTTGATCATTTTTTCTTAACATGCCTTATCAAAATTTGGTTAAACCACTTTATTTTATCTCTAATAGTTATTGTCTCATAAGAAAATTAACATATATTTTTTATGTTAATATTTCTAATACTTTTTCATTTTCCTTAAATATTTTGAAGAAAATCATCAAAACGTTGCACTGTTGACTGAGCTATGCTTATCTGTCAAATTATCGTTTTTCAGTTGTAGTATAAATATGAATTTGATTGATCAATACCTAATCAACCTATAAAGGCAAATTAAATACTTCATGATGTAGATATCACATAAATTTAAATAGTATAAAACCAAACGCTTCATGAGACGTTTAATTGGAGTCACATTTTTTTATTATTATTATTCAGGGTTAATAAAGGAAAGACATCCATGCTACAGTGGAAGTCCGGACACTGTTATATGTAATAAAAGCCATATAGTACTAATATCCGACTTACAGTATGAAGGAAATTGCTCGATTTGTTCTTGTACTTCCGGTGGCGGTTTTTGTGAAAAATTTAGACTGCCTGATTCATGGTTGAATTATTATTATTACAATGCGGTTTCTGGTTATACTCAAAACCAATTTATACCAAAAAGAACACACTGTCCAAAGAGGGGAAACACCCTGATATACACCAACAAAGTGCATTTGAAATTTGAATGCATTAGTGGTAAGTTCCTTTATGGAGTATCGTAATAGATCTACTTTTACCAGATGCATATGGTATCCAATAGTTATGGGTTATTAATTTTTTTATGGAGGGGGATGTTTCGAGTTTCGTAACAAAATTCGTAGTTTTTGACTTGATTTAAAGGTTTATAACTAAATTTGTGACCATCAAATCACTAATTGATGCCGTCGGAGCTTAAAATACAATACAGTTATTATATAAATATCGTATATAACCGATAGTGAAGCTCATTCATTGTGAAGTGCCATACACATTTACTTTATCTATTAAGTTTTAAGACCAATTGCGTTCAAATATAAGCAAAAGGTTAGAAATGCGCATCTGGTGCAGAAAATGAACCGTTTATGTTGTTATAACACAATCGTAAAATACAGAAAACGAAACGACAAACAACGATTTCCAATTATAACACAGAAAACTAATGATTGAGCAACAACCAAAATGGGATGATCTCATTAGTTCCAGAAAGATATTATCAATTCATGTTCAATAAGTAGCGTTTCTCGTACAAAGAATTGTAACACTTACTATATGTGATAATAATTCACCGCAATCTAGTAATGGCTTCCATCAGACATGCTTTTAACTGATATGTTCTTTTACAATTTAGTGTATTCGACAACAATTTCACGTAGGTAAAATGTCATGTTTCGTGCGAAATAGCACATGACAACAGTGATTTGTCAGACAGATATATCGAATTGGAAATTATTATTCGTCAAATATCAGTTTCGACTGATGCAAGAATTTCAACATTGTTGTACATTCGTGTGAGTCGTGCTAGTTTATGTTTGCGCTCCGCTAAATACTATTTCATTTTACTTGTTTGTTATTTAATTCAGAAGTTTTACATAACTTAATAGTAGTATAATTACTTATTACCGTTGTATCATATTACAATAAATTTCCTTTATTTTCAGAAGAGAAAATTATAGATTATTGTTCAATATCTAGGCAAACAAATGGAGAATCTGTTTATTTGCAATATCAACGTCCTGATTACAAGTCTACGAAACGCGATTGCTTCTGCTATGCATCCACGTCGAAAGGCGGTTTACAGATACAAGCAGTTGATATTCGTTTTCAAAATGGTTCTTCGGGCAAGTGTGGTAATCAACGTTCCTATTTACAGTTTGACTCAGCAAACAACACAATAAAGTGTCATGATGATCAATTACTTGGTGGAAGATCAGTTATATTCAACACTTCAAGCTCAAACATACCTATCCAACTTCATATCGACGGACATCCACAATCTGTATGGATTGGTATTACAGGTATGGCTATGTTTGGATTTTTATTCAATTACACTTGAAATCAGTTATTTGCAATAGTAGCGTTAAGGCGAGATATTGATTGATTGGGCTGAGTGCTAAACGTTCAATCAAAAATAATTTTCCAGTAGCTACAAAACGATGCCGAGTTCAATACTCGACGAGAAGCTTATGATATCTGCTTTCAAAAAGTTCAATGATATAATGCCATCATTTAAAATATAATCGGTGTACTGTATTTATAATGGTGTAATTGTGTAACTTAGATGAAGATTCATTAATAATTTTTTGTGAATTTTAGGTTCGAAATGTTAAGCCGTCAAAAATGTTATTTACGAAAGTAAAGGATCTGCAACAAATTAATAGTCTATAAGAAAGACATTTAAAATTAAACTATCATTATTGGTTTTTGTATAATGGAAAATGAATTTGAATTATTTAAAGCTATTGATATTTTACTTAAATGCTATTCAACTTCATCTAGCTATACATGATTATACGTTCTTTTTTTGTTTACACCATAAGCATCGACAGGCAGTAATGTCAATGTTTCGTGCAAAAACACTCCACCTACAGAGGTTTTATCAACTGAAGCAGTTAGTTCAAATGACACATCATCAACAGACAGTGTCACTACATCCCCAACAGATTTCACCAAGTCATCAACGGACGTTTTTACCATTTCGTCAACAAGTTTAACTCCAAAAGAACCAAAAAGGACTATGAATGCAGAAAGAACAACAGAAGTTATTAGAACAATGACATATACTAGAAGAATTCAAACATCCGATTTGGATCCGGCCACAACAGACATGACACGGTTGACTACATTGCAGTTAGAAACATCAAACGAACCTATCAGAACTACTAAATTTGGAAACCTATCTACCAGTCCAGAAAACACTTCGGTTCCAAAGGAAACATCCATAGAGAAAATAACGACAGGTAATAGTGACTTAATGATATTAAAACAATACATCCAATAAAGTATTATTGAAGGTAGCAGCTACAGCATGAATATTTTAACAACCACAATCCTCGACACCTTCTTTTTGTGTGATTGAGGTCCAAATAGCCATCTGTCATTTAAGATAAGCTTTACATAACATACAAGATATTTTGTGTTTGTCTTTTAGTTTAGTACATTTTGATTTAAACTAATGTGCAAATATGTGTATACATAGTAAATGAAACTAACAGTACGTTGTCAGTTAGTTGAAAGATGTGATATTTTTACTACAACGCACACATACAAAAGCGATTTCACGCAATGAATCGCCTTTTGCAGAAGTTCGTAACAAATAAGGTGATTGAAACTATTTACATATAAATAAGACATTTTTCAACAGGGTATAAATTTATTTTTCATTAAATATAGATGAGTTGTTACTGTACATGTGATACTGTCATCAACTTTAAAAGAGTAGAAAGCGATTTATGTGCTATTGCAGTGTTCCCTCTAAACGTGTCTTGTGGTATGCATATTCTTATTTGATGTATACCATGCTGTCTGCTTTCAAAAAACTAATAGGATCAGTAGTGCTAGAAGACTTAAAATTTGTGAAACGAAGGACACGTTTCAAAAAACTTTTTTTTCTAACGACATCATATATTCACCAAATGCGTATGTTACATTGTTACTTCAAGAAACCAAAACTTTTTGTGAAGGTATCAACCTTTCCGAAACTATTCTGTATTTATCTTAATGAAATTGATTGTGACATTTTATAGCCCTGGATTTGAGTACAAAGAAATGGAGTAAGACAGTGAAATAACAATTTCTAAGATGGAAACTAGATAAATGGTCTATGTTGTCTCCAATACTTAGCTTTTCTTATGACAAACGATTACTTGATGAAACATTATTCCTTCAACGCATTCCTCTAAATATAGAAGAATTTAAATCACTCGAAGAACAAAGTAAAAATTACCATTCATGTTACAATTGCTTAAATGTAATGACAACGTTTGACACGTTGCTTGAGAACTGGCGTGGCAAAAATTTAATTTAATCAATATTCATTATGTTGATAAACATATTGCTTGCATGTGGTATTTTCAACTATAAGAGAATGATACTCCAAAACTATAAAGTCTGTTCCATTTTTCGTCATTACCGCATTATTGTGATTTGATTGCAGGTAAAATTATAGATCCTGCTATTATAGTTCTAATATTAACTGGTGTCTGTACACTCGTCCTTGTCATCATTGGTGTTATGCTTGGAAGAAAACGATATGTAGAGAGCAGGTATAAAATTTTGAGTAAGCCCTATATTTTTAATATCAATCGTCAAAATATTAAAATGTAAATAAACAAATTAATATCAATGTCTTCACCTTTCAGACTCTCAAGTGGAAGAATGATGTGTGACGTAAAGCTCACAAACATTTTTTTCACGAAGCTTCAATACTATTAGTTGTTAGCTGTTATATTAGAAAGACATCTAGCATAAATATTACTTGAAACCGTAGTCGATACTATTTTATTGATCAATAAGCAGTCATAGATCAGTACCAATCAGTATATATAGCTAGTTAGGTTAAAATTAACATTATCAAGTCGTAATATTGAAATTTAAAATCTAAGACTGATCGAACTGATAGGTCGAATCGAATAGATTGACCTCTCTGACTGATTGCACACTACTATTTCACAGATTGAACACTAACAAATTACGGAATTTTAGTTTCGTTTAATTCAAGTCAAATAGTCCAACGGAAAAATACATATCGTTTTAAGTGGCACTAGCTGCCAAATTCATCTTCATCGATTTGAATCAAATTCGCATATTTTATTTATAACAATGTAAATCATTTTTCCAAACTATCAAAATTATATAATAAACAATTTACAGGACATGGTCTCAATAAGATGTAGCGTCGTTTTGTGTGAATTTTAGCCAGGACGCCATCTAATTAACTATTGAGTTGACCTTATATGACCATATAAGCGATATAAACATAAACATAGTATAAATAGATTAAGCGACTCGTGCAATTGTATTTTTATAAGTTTGTTAAATTTTTTATTATAAATTAAAATTTTATGTTTATCGGCGTGTTAACCATTATAAAAATGGGGGGTTTTTTTTGTGGATCGAATCAGTTAATCAAATTATTAACCTTTGTTACACTTTCAATGTTGATATTCTTTTCCTTTAAATAACCGTACACGGACTATCCATGCGTTAGCCTCTGACCTTTGTTAGTCTTGTTTTTTTTTCATTTTAGTTTCTTCTGTACAAATAGGAAATTAGTATGGCATTCATTATCACTGAACTAGTATATTTTTGTTTAGGGGCCAGCTGAAGGACGCCTCCGGGTGCGGGAATTTCTCGCTACATTGAAGACCTGTTGGTGACCTTCTGTTGGTTTTTTTCTATGGTCGGGTTGTTGCTCTTTGACAATTCTATGTTATTCTATCTCTTACTACAGGGTTAAGTTAGAGTTCACATGAATGCTTTAATGTGGTCAAATTATTCGATTGCAAGTGAATAACTCATTATCTATGTTTCTAAGCTTATTTTTACAAAATTGGATCATTTAAGCTGATAAAAGCATATTATTATTTCACTATTTCACTTTCATTAATGATTGAACAAACGTAGCGAGTGCCCCCTAGTACAGAATCCGGACATTTAATTTTTAATCATTTAGTAAAAGTTTTCGGAGCTGGAAAAAAATCGTATGTTAGAAGAGAAATGAAATATGCATATAACACTAAAAGGCTTTTTGTATCAAAGAATTAAGATTGTCGTTAATATTGTGGGCATTATTTTTATCTCCAAATCGATGAGTCTTATAAACGGTGTTATTCGCGAATGCTACAGCATATCGTTTTACATACAGTTTTAATTATATACGTCACCGTCCTAGACGTATACGTACATATGTTTTATTTATTGACCTCCAAAACTGACGGTTGTCAACGAAGCTATCTCATAGAATCAGATACGTCAAATAAGCTATTGTTTATCGATCACTGATTAGTCAGGTTTTCATCAGCGATCATTGAACGACCAACACTCACGCCATACTATTACATACTGTTAGGTATAAGGAAACGAAGTTACGATATCGCAGTAGAAATTTACGTGAAATTACAAATAATAAACTATTTAAGAGTATTGCAAAATAATATAAATAAAAGTGTGTATTTTAGAAGGTTTTTTTATCTGACTGTCAGATATGTTCGACTTCGTCATTGTGTGAGGGACGGTGTTTGATCTTGTGAATATTTTGATTTTAGATGCTAACGACATATTATGATCTGCAAGCTAATCCATGAAAACATATATTTTCGAACTTTAAATGAGATACGATTTTATTCGATATCAGATTATTAATAGGTTAAGAATATTAAATAATAAAGGTGACATCTTCATCTTTATTTAAATCTGCCATAGGGTTTCTGATTTGAGTAGCATCATTTGATTGTATTGTATCATTTGTTAAGTGTTTCATAATTCCTAATTGTCAACATCTCAGTTTACAGCTTCATATTTGTTTCAGGCTGGATAGAAATCATTCTGGTACTATTCGTGAACTCAGCAAACGAGATACTGATGGAAACAAGGAACTGAATGAATATACTTCATTTGCTCAGAGCAATGATAGTCATATACAGCATCATGAAATAAAAGACGATAACAGCAGTACGGTTTATAGTCAAGTAGAGAAGAAAAGACAAAGTGGTCAGTTGTCAAATGAATACGATCATGTCAACTACCAAGGCTCCGTTAAATCAATAAATACTAGTATAGACAATGAACCTGACAACTACAGTCATTTGCGACCGTACAATAATCCTGAGAGATGTTACGGCCAGTATGATAAGGTTGAATTAAGAAACATTGAAAACAATTCTCAAACTCTTACACGACATATTGTGCCTCAAGAATCAATTGAACCTTATTTAGATTCAGAGCAAGGTCAGCAATATATTAACCCATACGTAGACGAGGCTGTCATTAAAGGGATGGTTATTGATTATGAAATCAGGAGATCATTGGCTTCTTCCATTGATTTTGATGAAAGCATTCGAGATATGATGACACATGCTACAAGTTGGGCAGAAGAAGAAAACTCTGGCCTCTGATACTTTAATATTTTGCAGTTTTTTTTTATATTTCTTTCAATGTGCTTTATTTTCTTAAATTCATTTTAAGCAGGGTGTTTTTATTTGCTACATTCCTCATTATCTTATTGCTATTGTAAAGTTTAGTATTTATAAACTTGTTTATTCTCACTTTTTTTCATTCCTTCACGAATAGTCACATGTTTGACTATATTTTAAAGGTCAATTGAAACCGGTGGATAGTAAAATGATGATCCCTTGGTTATTTATAGAATATGTTAATCAACTCATCATGAATACCAGGAATGAAATTTTGTATTTGCGCCGGACGCGCGTTTAAAATCGATATACTTTGTGACGTCATATTTTATAATTCAAGATAAAAAATAAGCAAAGCAGGAATGCTTATCTATTTGATTAAATGTAACTTATCAATTTCAAGTGAATATTTTTGATTTATTAAAAAAAGAAAGAATTCGGTGAAACAGCTATCAAAATTATTCCTTTCTCCATTAGTTTCTTTTATATCGGGATATTTTGTTTTTAATGATATATCGATATGTTGTTATTTTTTCAAGGCAAATTTTTCTTAAATTATTTATTGTTTTCAACTTTTTTGTGATCGTTTAGAAGTTATTTCAAATAAGACGGTTTCTGTCGTAACTATTGTATGTAAAACCGTTACCCATGAGGAAGTTAGGTGTGTTTGAGCTTTTGATTTTGCCATTTGCTAAAGGACTTTCTGCTTTTGAAGCGAAAAAATGATCTGTTACAAGTAAGTTATTATAAAAGAGATTGGTGTCCTGTTTACTTGTCTTGCTTGTTTTGTTTTGTATCATTTTATCCTGTTTAGTAAGAAAAGAAATGATTTTGAATATCTATCATGCTAAGCTCTTTAAGGTTAGAATCAGCAACCACTTTATGTCTTTGAATGTTTTTCATCATAAAATTTGATTTTAAGATAACTTGTTTTAGTTCAAGTACATGCATCTAAATAACAATAAGTTAAGAAATCTTCGATAATTTTTTTTATTGCAAAAGTTGTAACACGGCATTTTCTGCAATATTGAAACCTTACATTACACATTTAAATGATTTTTTTATTCAAACAAAGATTTTATCACAGTTTTGTTTGCAGGCAAAATTTTTTGATTTAACTGCGTTTGCATGAAAAGTAAAATGCAATTGTGAGTATTTTTATTCCACTGAGCAAATACCTCTGCTAGTGAACTGCTTGTCCCAAGTATACTACAATTTAGAAATAAGGCGATTCAGTAGGATTGTGAATGAGACAACTATCCCCTAAATTTGGAATAAAATTAGTTTTAGGAATTTTAAAAATTTAATCGTACGACCTTCAATAATGAGAAAAACTCATACCGAAAAGTCGAATGTATATGACCCAATATGAAATATAATAGAAAAAAACTAAAAGCCTAATAGCAATAAAAGTGCGAAGGTTCTGGTAGCTACAATACCAGTAACAACCCCCAAATTTTCTTTAAATGTCCTGTACCAATTCTGGAAAATGAAAGTTGTTATATTATAGTTCTTGTTGCATTGTCCTTTTTTTTTTTGGTTGTATTATAGTGTTTCTGTTGTTTTGTTGACGTGTTATCCTCGGTTTAAGATTATAACCCGGATTTGTTTTCTCTCAATCGATTAATAACTTTTGAACAGCGGTATATAACTATTGCCTATATTACAGTACAACATATTAACAAACTCCCACAAAATTCATTTAAAAAGGTATAAATTCAACAGAAAACAGCTGACTAAATCACAAACCTGGCGTGGCAGCAAGTCTGTACATCCAATAATAAAGTGACACTTGGTAGACAAATGTGAGTACTCGCAGTTACTAACAGATAACTTTAAAGCCAAAGATGACGTTTAAAAATACGTACCAAAGACTACACTATCAATCAGTACGTATCCATCCTTCAATGGGTTCTTTATCAAAATTTATTGAGTGAAGTCCGTAAATGGTTATAGTCTTGAAGTGTTTGGTATTTTATTTTCCGACGAGGAGTACTTATTCTCTAATGTGTGCTTTTTCATTCTGGCGGTTTGGGACATGTTTATAAGACATTGTAATGCATATTCAATTAATATGCCCAATTCATATGTTTTTTTTCTTCACAGCATGTAACCAATTAGTTTGCTGTGCCCTTTGGTTGTCACTACCGTTTGTGTACGTTACACTGATAATTGTCGAATAATCTATGTTAGTAATGTACAGTAGAATTGAAAATGAAAATGGGAAATGTGCCAAAGAGACAACAACCCGACCATAGAGCAGACAACAGCAGAAGGTCACCAACAGGTCTTCAATGCAACGAGAAATTCCCGCACACGGAGGCGTATATGTTTATTTTGTGTGCAACGAAAAATTTATAGTTTGCTGAATTCAAAAAGCATTGTTGTTAAATGCATTGGTTTGGCATAATCGATATATTTCAAAGGATTCCGATCAAAATGATATAACGTATCGTCTTTAACCTGTTTAACACGAAAAAGGTAAAAGTTCCTTCTTCATGTGGAATGCTTCCCTGTGAAGTTAAGGTGAAGGTCATCAGTAAAAGGGTTGTGCCTTTGTTTTTCTTGTAATAATCATCCATGTGTTTCTTACCTTATTTGGATAACTATATTTTTCTTGTCAAATTATGTACCTTTTGAATTTAATCTGCTTTGGAGGGCTATCATTCTTTCGATGTTAATTTGTCATCAGCGCAATTTTTTACCAATTTTGAGATTTTATTATCCTAGTTTATTATACCCCGACTAAATGGTTGGGGATTTACTGATCATTTTAAGTCGCATCTTTCTCAAGAACTACAATACAAAGATTTCTGAAATTTTGTTTCAGGGTTTATAAAATATTGAAAACAACACGTTATTAATTCTTGCGTCCGAAGCGCTTTTCTGGATTTACCTTCATCAGGAACGCTCAAAGCCAAACATTTGAAATCCGAAGATGTATAAGTACCGAAACCGTTGAAGAGCTGTATGTCAAAAAATACCTAAAATAAATAGCTCATTCTTGGTTACTTTGATCAAATAAAAGATGCAATACATGAGAACAGACACAGACCTTCAATAGGGAAAATGACAAATTACATGTATGAATGAAGGTCCGTCAGGTGACATAAGTCAACCAATAGTAACAAACCAGGATAATAAAATTGAAATTGGAAATGGGGAATGTGTCAAAGAGACAACAACCCGACCAAATAAAAAAACAACAGCAGAAGGTCACCAACAGGTCTTCAATGTAGCGAGAAATTCCCGCACCCGGAGGCGTCCTTCAGCTGGCCCCTAAACAAATATATACTAGTTCAGTGATAATGAACGCCATACTAATTTCCATATTGTACACAAGAAACTAAAATTAAAATAATACAAGACTAACAAAGGCCAGATGCTTCTGACTTAAGACAGGCGCAAAAATGCGGCGGGGTTAAACATGTTTGTGAGATCTCAACCCTCCCCCTATACCTCTAACCAATGTAGAAAAGTAAACGCATAACAATACGCACATTAAAATTCAGTTCAAGAGAAGTCCGAGTCTGATGTCAGAAGATGTAACCAAAAAAAAATAACAAAATGACAATAATACATAAATAACAACAGACTACTAGCAGTTAACTGACATGCCAGCTCCAGACTTCAATTAAACTGACTGAAAGATTATGATTTCATCATATGAACATCAGGCACAATCCTTCCCGTTAGGGGTTTAGTATCATACCATCATAACATATATGAGAAGAACATAACCCGTGTCATGCCAACAACTGTTTTTAGAATAAATGTGTGTTAGGTCCGACGCAAAGACCTTATCAGTGACTCAATATTAACGCCAAAATATGCAATCTTTAATGACTTGATAACAGTATCGTAATTATATCCCTTATTCAAAGGTTTTGTAAGTTTCTGAGGTGAATAATGACACCTTTGTGCTTTATAAAGAATATTTCTATAAAAAAATGGATGTGAAATACCTGAACGTATAAGAAGTCTGCATGTTGAGCTATATTTACGAATGATGTCTTTATACAGATGATAAAATTTAGTAAATGTTTTGACTAGTTTGTGATAACGAAAACCCTGGTGTAATAATTTTTATGCCTACCAAACATTTTTATCGTATATTACGGGACCTTTTTTTCATTTGACAATCATTGTAATAAGCTAATTTAGCTCTTACACATTTTACTTTGACCTTTTTACTTTGTTTATTTGAGCGCTCTGAGTCTTTTGTAGCCGAACACTTGTTCAGTTTTTTAAAATTATAAACCTGGTATCATTGATCTTCGTTTTAGTAAGATAACAGCTCTCGTATGGTGTGAACAAATAATATTGTGGACTGGGAATTGCGTATGATTCATGAAGATAGTTGTGTGATGTTTAAATGTAAGTATGTTTTATCAAAAATTTATAGAAACATGCAAGTTAATTAAACCATATACATTGTTGATAATTAAAGTGTATGCTTGTAAATCGTTTATAATTGAATTAAAAAAGAAAAGAAAGTGGAAACATTGATGTTATATCGCTAGTAGATGCATAGTTTAGTATAGTATGTTGCAATGATGCCTAACACATAGTGTAAATAGCATTATGTGATGGTGTGTTATGTTCAACAGTATATGAAATTAGAAGGTAATTTGAAGCACTTAAGGGCTGTAAAACTCAACAAAAGCAGTAAACCAACTTCGAGGCAAATCTTACTGAAACATAAAATCCAACAGAGCTGGCATACAGTTAAATGATCACCGTCAGTTTAAAATTCAATCTTAGTAATTACTGAAATGCAAAATTCTATAATATCAATTTGTCAATAAGAAGAACCCGTCTTTGAAAAAAATGATTCGTGAAAAGTTGCAAACATGTACCTGAAGTTTCAATGTATCTTGTGGCATCAATTGAGGTCACGTAGGCGTGTAATAACGTAGTAATAATCGATTAATTTCATCAGAAAATTACAAAATGTTGTATGTACCAAAGCATCTTTTTTTTTTTTTAAACATTTTAAAAGTTGTTTATCTATTTCCGAAAAGGTATGTATCAATTAATACAAAAGAACATATAACACAAGGAGTTAAAGTATAATTTCAACGTTCTAACTATGCAACAAAACATTTAAAACTTCCTTTGTGTTATAGTTTGTACTGTAAATTCATCGGTTTCACAAAACACACTAATCATAGAAAGTCTGTATTGTTTACATGGTGGTTCCATGATATAATCTCTATTTAGCACCTCATAGAGACATAATCTTGGATTGTTACCAGTATAATTACACATGGTAGCAGTGAAATACAATTTTTGGAAGACCAAAATTGACGAGAGTATTATTGCATAGTTTTAGTTTAAACTCTTAAAAAGGTTCGAAACATATAAAATATGAAAATATGCTACACAGTTTTATATTAAGACCTTGTAATAAAATATAACTGCATGTCAACTTTCCATTCTAAAATAAAATCATTTAAGGGAACTTCATAGAAACAATGGCAGTTTAAGCATTAAACTTAAGGGGGTTCTTTTGTGAAATTGCATTGTCTATATTTAAAGAAGTGCAACCTTAAATCATTTGTATCTGTGATAAGATCTGTTAATATAATTGTCTTTCGCTTAATAAGGAGGCAAGATTATGCAACTCATTTTAAAACTAGATTTAATTTTCAATTGATTTTCTCATATCAGTCATTGATAGAAACACGAACTTGTCAAAATATCACTGTAGAACAGACTTTTAAGAGACATGATACATTTTTCAAGTGATTTTCTCATATCTATTAATGATAGGGACACGTTCTTGTTAAATTATCCCTATAAAACAGTCTGACATAACTTAAAATGACGACACAAGTAAAAATCTTAGCGCATATTAAGACTTTAGATAAAGCTTGATGAGACATGGACACTGTTGGGAAATGTGGTATTATAGGTTTAGCACTGTTTGGGTTGTTTCTGTGTCCTTTCGGCATGTGTTCAGGTAAGTTATTCGCATACGCAAAAGTTTCTCCTCAATGCTCCTTTAGTTATATAAGTCCATTCCATCGAAATTCCTCAATTGCTATCTGATAAAATTCTATCAGTTTGCATGTTTGATTTTTTTCATATATAAATTTCTGTTAAGCTTCTCATCATATGGCAAAAGAATTCGGTATTGCATTTCTCATTAAAATGTAATTTAATTAATCAATTTTTTTCGTATTTTTTATTTTAGATGGTTTTTTTCTATCGTATAGACAAAGATAAAGACAACACCAAGAGGCCAATTGAAAGTCCAATACAATTAACCAATTCCATTGAACATATTTAAAACGACGAAAGGAACATGTATTATGATCATGATGATAATATGAATAACAAAACACTACATAGAAAATTTAAAACTAAGTAATAATTAGCTTACTTTGAATAAAGCTAAACGTTTACCATAAGATTAAAGCCCACTTTGATGATTTGTAATGATTAAGAGTGTTCTATTTGAGTCATACATTTACATACTCCGCAGACGCAATTATTTTGATAAAAATCAGTTTATCCCGTAAATGCATATTGCAAAAAAGTACTTTTCCCGCCCCATCCCTCCGATAAATCTGAACCATCCCTAAAAAAATGTAAATAAAATTGAGAAAGGAAATTGGGAATGTGTTACAGAGACAACAACCCGACCATAGAGCAGACAACAGCAGAAGGTCACCAACAAGTCTTCAATGCAGCGAGAAATTCCTGCACTCGGAGAAACTCGAATTAAGTATGATAAATTGTACTAGTGAGTAGCAAAATGTACTCACTCTAGACATCAGATATGGGCCACAAATATTAAATAAATTGATTCAATGTAACAGACAGCATCTGTTTAATTCATACAGCTTTTAAGAATAATGAATCATAGAGACCACATTTTTTTATATCATTGAATTCATTAGCATATCTTGTATATTATTTTAACCAAAACGTTTCAAATTAGGTGGGAATGTATTGATTTTTGTTTTACTTTTATTGATAGGGAATATAACTGAAAAGCAAGCATGTTACAATGGAATACCGGAATCAATTAAGTGTAATGTCGACGAAAGAATAGCGATACACGATATATATTTTGAGAATAATTGTTCAAATTGTCGCTGTTTTTCCGACGTCGGTTCTTCTTGTGAACAATTCACACTATATGGTTCATGGGAAAATACTTATTATTACAACGCAGTTTCCGGTAAACAAGAATGCCAATTTCTAACGCTTAGGACACTTTGTCCAAATAATGGAACAGAAAGAACAACATACACTAACCAAGTGTATTTAAGATATGAATGCGTCATTGGTAAGTTATTTTTTACGGAATTTTCTTATAGCAGGACACTTGTATTGGGAGTTTGCGTAACTAAACACACTAGTTGTAATTACAAAACCAGGAATAAAAAATACACAAGTTTTTCTATATTTTCAATGCTGTATACAGACAACGAAAGTATACCGCTGTTCAGTGTTGCATAGTCTTAAATCGATTTCGCGAAAACGGACGTTGGTCACAAACTTGAATCTATGGAAACGCATCAACAATAAGAGAAAATAACGTAACCACAAAAACACTAAACTGCTTGATCTCATGTTTAACAGTTAAGTGCAGTTATGCAATTCCTGATACCATTACTGTATGTAAATAATTGTTATTAATTCGTTTGTATATGATTGTATTTATATTTGACTTAATTCTAGTTTTATCGAGAACTGTGTATCTCGCTAAGCGTTACTCACCTGCCATCATCTACAAAATCTTTGTTAGATTTATTTATATATTTGTTTGAATTTTAAAATCAATTACTCTGTATGTTCTCGATGCATGTTTTCACAATTTTGGCTGTTGGTTCCTTAATATTTTCATATTAACCAATTATGTCTCTTTGTATACTAAGTAGCTTATTCAATGTTGTCACTATAACGGGACTTTTAACAACCGTCATACACTTTGAATATTTTTTTAGCTATAAACTGGGTTTACCAAACATTCACATAACAGTTTGTTCTTCATTTGATTTTTTGTGATTTAAAAAGTGAAGCGTGTGATTTCTTGAAGTTTTATGGACTTCCTTCTGTTTTTATTTGATTAGGTCTCTTGGGTTGTTTTTGTAATTTACAAATGCCTTCCATATATCTCATATATTTTCAGAAAACAAAATTATAGATTTTTGTGCAATGTCTATGCAAACAGTAGGAGAAACTGTATATTTGCAATATACTCCATCTGAAAAGAGGCATAATATAAGGGATTGTCACTGCTATGCGTACGCATCGTCGGGAGGTTTAGATGTACATGCTGTAGACATTCGTTTTCCATATGATTCATCAGGCATATGCAGTAAAAATCAAAACTCCTATCTACAATTTGATTCTCAAAACCAGACCCTAGAGTGTATTGACAAGCAACTATTGGGTGGTTATACCGCCGTATATAACACATCAAATAAACACATGGATATTCTACTTCATTTAGAAGGAGAACCACAATCTGTCTGGATTAGCATTACATGTATCTATATGTTTATTGCACTCTCTTATTATAACCTACACAACAAAAGTGCAGAAACGCAATTATTTACACCTACAAATCAAAATAAAAAAAAATGTTCAATTTATTGACATACATTAATTTGCAAAGCAAACGAATTTGCATTTAGTTAAATGAAATATACCTATTTTAAAATAATGAAAATTTAGGAAAATCAACTACAATTGACACGTTATACGTCAAACAGTCACAATGACAAATGAAATAAGTTGCAAATTGGCCGATTTGATGTGTCGATTTCACATCTCACAAACGACAAGTTGTTTCAACGATTTACATCTTAAGATATCAGTATAATTATCAAAGCTGTAATTTTACTGCATGTATACTTTAAACGATTCCGACATTATCACTAAGTGGGAATGTGTATGATTGGTTCTGAATGCATCACGGGTGATGCTTACCTTTTTGACGCACCTGATTTTATTAGTTTTAGCTCATGTAATTCCATCAGTGTTTTTTTATTATCTTTAGTTGTCTCTTTCTAATCAATTGGTGAGAAATAAATATCGACAAAAAACTGTCGCCTTAATTTGACATTTCCAATTGAAGAAAAAGGTAATTTTTTTTAACCTCGGAACTTACCACATATAATTTCGTATTTCTACCGTCATATAATTTTTTGATGAGAAAAAGACAGTCTGTAGAATTTCAAGACAATTAAAGCCGTTATTTCGCTCGGTACCGTTTATTCAATTTAATTTGGTGACTCGAATACTTTAATAAAATGCACTTTGAATATTACCAAGTACAAAAGATTGGTGCACACAAATCTTTTTCACAAATAATGTTGTCTTAAAATTACTAGAAGGTTTTCCTATATCGTAAATAATTGATTTTTTACTTCAATTGTTGGAAAATCGCATTAATAAATGTTGTAAATGTTAAGAATTATTCGCATTCTAATCAATATATTCCTTCATTGAAGCAGTTCATAAATAAATGGTTAAGTAGTTTCAGTAGCTGGTATGTCCTCACATATACCTGTCTTAATATCCAGAATATATCTTTTAAACATCAGACACATCAGTAAATCGTTTAATTTTAAATCAGTCTTTCATCAACTTAACTCATTAATTTCATTGAGCATTTTGAGAAATATTATCACTGTGAATCATAAAAAAAAATTGGAATGTTGGATCCTCAATGCTCTTCAACTTCTACTTGTTTGGCTTTATAAATATTTAGATATAAGATATGAGCGTCACTGGTGAGTCTTATGTAGACAAAATGCGCGTCTGACGTACTAAATTAGAACCATGGTACCTTTGATAGCTATTTACACCACTGGGTTGATGCCACTGCTGGTTGACGTTCCGTTCCCGATAGTATCACCAGCCCAGTAGTCAACACTTCGGTGTTGACATGAATATCAATAATGTGGTCATTTTTTTATTTTAATTTCCTGCTTACAAAATTTTGAATTTTTCGAAAAACTCATTTCTTTCTTATTCCAGACATAGATTACCTTAGCCGTTGTTGGCACATTTTTTGGATATTAGATCCTCAATGCTCTTCAACTTGGCTCTAGATCTATACATATTTTGATATAAGATATGAGCACCACTGATGAGTCTTATATAGACGAAACGCGCACCTGGCGTACCAAATTTTAATCCTGGTATTTAAAAAATGAATAAGTGAAAAGTTATAGAAATTTACACATAACAAATTGAACTATAAGCTATACTGTTTTCTTCATTTTCTTTCTTCCAAGCATTAACAGGAGAAAAAGTGAAGGTTTCGTGTGAAAATACTCCATCATCAGGATCAACATATGAAGCAGTCGTTTCAACTGCAAGAACACATCATAATGTTTACGGTAATGTTGGTTAATTTGAATACGTTGCATGTACAATAGTTGATATTTTGAGTATCTTTTAATAATATCATTATGGTAACAACGTTTTTAGATCTTTGAATATTGTTGTTGTAAGTACTCGCCTTGATTTTTTGTTTTTTATCAAAATGTAACTAAATATGTATTGCTTTGCATTAATGAGCACAAATGATCCTTTATCCTGTCGATGTCATGCTTTTTTCGAACTGATTTAAAAAGACTTTATTCTGAATCCACTGGATGCGTACTGATTGCTACTTTAGTTTTGGAGAACATGATTTATATGTTAGTTGTGTTTTCCTTTCCCCTAGCTTTCAGTTACCATTATTACTTTAAAATATGCCGAAAAGTATCTTTAAACCTATTCAATAACCAAAATATTAAAAAAAAGGTCGAAAGGACTACTTTAAATATACCGATCTATGATTTTTGTTTTTTTAATTTCAGTTTTCCTATAATTTTGTAAACATTTACAAAAAACGATTAATAGTGAAATTACTGCGTATGATTGAGAGTAGTGCTTTGTTTACTTGTGTGTTTCAAGTGAATAACTGATGTTAAATATGTCAATGAAGTACAGACATCTAATGTGGACGACACATGTTATAAAAATAGCAATAATTATATGTGTGGAAATCATGGAAAAATAATTAGAAGCAACATAAAAAGGCAAACTGCCCTTTAAAAATCTTTCCATTACAAACATTCAGGCAATATCCTGTTTAGATATCAATGGGTTGTTATCTTTTTGTCCAAAATTAGATACAAAAGAAAATCAGAAAATACAATTCAAATGAATAGTTACTATACAATAAACATTCTAATCGTAAATGATAACTTATTTATTTTGGTTGCCGCCAGCTGTTTCTATGTTAATTGATTTTACGAAATATAATTGCACATATTTTATAATTGTAAGTCCATCTCTTAGAAACTGTGTATATGCATTTAAAATACTAGTAGTCTGGATTTAGATGTTTATTCATTTATTGATTCATGTAAAGTTCATCTTCATATGCCATTGCGTTCATGACATATCTTTCGATAGTGACTGTACGTGTACGACATATTTTACTGTACATCGAAATGCTTTCAGTTAAAACACGAACAATAGATTTTCATGTTAATTATTATTTGGTTGGTAAGTAGAAGCGTTTATTTAAGACACTATTGTATATGTGTAATGTTTCACCCTTCGTTAATTTGGTTAAGTTAGTTTGTTGAACCCATCATTGTTAAAAAAAATGACATAACTTTTAGTAGTATCGTTTCCTTTGGTTTGCTAAAAAATACTTTATCAGTCCAGCCTATATCTTTTAAGTTATAAAATAAATATTATTCACTTTTTTGACAAATGAAACATTTGTCATACATGCTTGTCCTATATCCATAACACACAACGGTAGTAGATTATTTTTAACAAATAGTTTTTTTTCTGTAATAAATATGCTTGTATATATGTTGAACATTATTATCAACAATTTTATATTTCAAGTATCGCTTTATGTTTATAGTCCACCCCAAGGATGACTGGGGAATAGAAATTTAGTCACTTGGTCCTCTCCCGACCAGCAGTTTAACGCTTGCCGAAGTGGGGCGTCCATTTGGCTATGCGGGATGTATTAAGTTGGCAGTCACGTCCGGTCAGAATAGGGACGTTAAATCCGATGTCTCGAGTAAAGAGAGTGCCCGTACTCTTGGAGGGCCCGTAGGTGGCCAGTTGCCAGGCAAAATTTCTGTCCTTATCCATTATACTCTCATTTTCCAGTTGCAGTCAAAATTTCCCCGATCATCATCCCAAATGGCCTCCATAATGACAACATACCTATTGTATTTATTGTAAACTTGTTTTCGTCCTTAATATGCATGAAATATTTGCCACTGAACGTTAAGCAAACAACAATCAATTAATCAATATTTTCAGTCGTTAGCCGTAAATTTAGTTTTACTCATTCTGTTTGTAAAAACTACGTGATATTCTTCATTCGAAACATGAAACAAATCATTTTCATTCCGGAGTATCTTTATTTGAGCATTCAAATGATTTCGTTTACACATCTGTCCCTGAAATGTGACATTTGGAGCTTTCACCATGATGGAACTACGACATGAAAGAACCATAAGTTTAATTAATTGAACTTAAGTTTTTCAGGGCTTACACAGCAGACATCTCAATTTTCCGGTCAAAATGGTCTACATCAACGGTATACTAGATCAAGTAAGTGTATACTACCATTTCTACTTGTATATTAATAATTGTAAGGAGAATGTCATTAGTGGTTGTTGAACATTATTCAGACAATATTTTTTTTCGTTTTAGTTAATGTTGATTTTGTCATTTCAGATTGATTTAATTGCTTTATATACGTAATGTCTTAAAGACATTACATGATCGTACATTAACTTAATTTGGTATATGATGGACAGTTGTCACATAGGCTGCAGAGTATCTCATTGGCAATATAGCCACAACTGATTATGGCTATATCTTCATAAAATTTCAAAAAACAAACTATTTGGGGCGGATTTGAATATTTTTTGCGCATGCGTTAAACTTCGCTCCTTTGTGGATTTTATCGTCTGCGATTATCGATAGTGCTTTGTTTGATATAATTTTCGTTTTGTTTTGAAATTTGAATAAACCGCTACATTATTGGAAAAGCTTTTGTCACAAAGATTCTCCTTTCTTATTTTATATTTTCTTATTGGTACTAGCAAAAATACATTGCGTTTAATTCTTCAAATAAAACTTTTATGAAAGACGAAATCTTTCTTTAAATTCATATTCGATTCAACCTACACATGCAAATTGAAAATTATAATGCACATTCAAACAGCTGTATTGTAAAGTTATGTCTTGACATATTTCAGTAAACGCATGTGAAATTATTGATAAAAAAATGCCATAGGGATATGCAAAACTGAAAGTGGAAAAAACTATTTGATACACATATAAAACAACAAAACACATTCTACATAAGAGTAAATAGAAGCATTAACGAACAAACATATAATCGTGTTAAGTATGTAAGGAGTTATCAAAAGATAAGCAGATCCGGATCTGCAGGTGACACCAGTCGCTTTGCGTATTGTATGTATACATTTTTTAATAATTCTTATTTGACTGTTCGACCCATTCGGAGATGTTACAATGGAGGAAACGCAAAAAGAATTGTAACTTATTCGATATATTTGTAATGGTCAAAATCCTTTCGATGTTTTTCGATTTCGTATTTGACTCAACTATACATTGAATTGTTCCGGGTGTCTTTAATAAGCAAAACGGACGTATGGCAAACAAAAAGGTAAACGGATAGTCACAAAATGTCACAGGACATAAAGTGACAAACTTGATAGGACAAAACGTCACAATTTTTTTTTAAATTGTTTGAATATAAAAGAGAACGATCTTGAAATACTTTTTTACATTACATATATATATTTTTATGTTTTGGAAATTATTCTTAACCCTTGATCAAAATAATTTACAAAATTGTAATCATGCAATGGGTATATTTCTCGGCACCATGAATCCATTTTAGAACCAAGCCACTTTGACATTTTATTTTTACAACATATTTTTTTATCATTATGGAGATGTTTTATATTGCATTTTTATAAAAACAAGCTACCTATATAATATTTAAAGAAAAAAAAACATTAATTTTCAAAAAAATTATTTTGTTCAACGAAAAATTAACGTGAAACTGAATTTTGACAGTTTGTCCTGTGACTTTTTGTCAGTGCCTATTTGTCTGTGACTCTTTGTCGGCCACTTTTTATCCTGTGACATTTTGTCTTGCATTCGCAAAAAAATGGTTAAACATAAATACCAAATTCTAAGGCAAATTCAAGTAGCCTGTAATTCAGTGATTGTCATTTGTGGAAGTGTTAGATATTTATTTTTATTACTTTTTTGTACATGGATTAGGCCGTCCGTTATTTTTTTCGTTTGAATTATTTAACATTTCTTATTTCGTGCCTTTTATAGCTGACTATGTGGTATTGGTTGCTCATTGCACGCTGATCTATAGTCATTGGCAACCTACCACATTTTCTTTTTATATTCATAAAGAGTTGCAAGTATACATTTGTAATTTCAATGTATCTTTTTGTTTAATCGATTGAGGCGGTTACACGCCTTTTGCACGCGACTCTACACTTGAGTTGATGTAAAACTTGCCATTCAGTCACAAGACTTCAATCCTTTCTGGGTTGATTTTTAATACATATATAAGTAAGCAATGAATGTGGTTGTTAAATTTAATAGATGCTTTTTGTGCTTCTTTGCTAAATATGTGTGTGCTTTTTTTTTTTTTATCTAATTGAGGTTGTGACACTGTGATGACTGCTGTATCCCTAATTTGACAAATTTGCCTATTATATATGTTTTGTTCACGTATCGTTGAAAATATAATGGAAATTGGTGCCACTGTCATACAAGTGAGGGATTTAGCACTGTGAAACCAGGTTCAATCCACGATTTTCTACATTTGAAAATGTCTGCATTAAGTCAGGAATATGACAGTTGTTGTCCATTCGTTTGATATGAATTATCATTTGATTAAGATTTTTCACTTAACAGTAGATGCATATGTATCAACGTATTTCTAACTCCGAACATTAAGCACCAGTAATCAAAGGTATATTTGCAATGTTAAAACAAGGTACCAAATCATTTAAAATGTCCCCATGGCTTATAATCTGTTGTGTCTGTGAAAGGTCTTCTTCTGAGGACTAACAGAAAACAAAATAGACGGTATATTCCAGTGTATATTATTTATTTTTTTTATAATTTGTTTTTTTAAGTGATTTTCTCATATCATTAAATGATAGAAACACGAACGTAATACATTATTACTTTAAAACAGATTTTCAAGTGATTTTCTCATATCAGTTAATGATAGGGACACGTTCTTGTTAAACTATCACTATAAAACAGACTATGTCCTGAGATAACCTAACATGATAACAAAAGTAAATATCTTAGCGCATATAAAAACTTAAAATAAGGCCTATTGCGAGATGGAAACTGTTGTCAAATGTTGTATTACTGGCTTATTACTATGTATGATGTGTTTGTGTTCTTTCGGCATGCGCCCAGGTAAGTTGTGTTATTATCCAAAATTTATACTTGTTAAAGTGTCCTATGCGTTAAATT
Source organism: Mytilus trossulus (assembly GCF_036588685.1). Classification (NCBI taxonomy): domain Eukaryota; kingdom Metazoa; phylum Mollusca; class Bivalvia; order Mytilida; family Mytilidae; genus Mytilus; species Mytilus trossulus. The sequence goes on along the minus strand of NC_086382.1, from coordinate 33,273,525 downwards.
GGGTTATTTCCTCATATCGAAAATCGTCACATTTCTATCTGATAAATTGTATCGTTTTTCTTGTTTTTTTAAACTTCTGTTAAATTTCTCGGCAAAATAAATCGTTATTTCTATTTCTCATTAGAATAGATTTTAATTTATCACAAATATTATCGTTTCATCCTTCTACGTATATTGTGTTTTTTTTTATCTTATAGAAAGATAGAGAAACACCAAGAGGCCAATAAAAGTAAAACATGAAAAAATCCCTTGACCGAAAATAAAACGATAAAAAAAACATGTATGGTAACAAAACATAACATAGAAGTTATAAAACTGAGTAACATGAATCCTTAGAATATAGAATAAAGCTACACGAATACCTCAAATGTTTTAGCCAAAGTTTATGAAACGTAATGATAAAGAAGGTCTTATATGGGTCAAATATTTATATACTCCGAGGTCCAGAGAAATAGTTTATTGCCAAAAACGAATAACGATACGCGTATACATTGGCAAAGAGTTTTTATTCTTCAAACAATTTGGTCACATTTTTATCAGAAATGGCAATTTGATAAACGAATTGATCACAAAAATGATTTAAATGATTCTAAAACAGTCTGCATTTGAATTGTTACAATTCTTCTATGTTGCAGTTTGATTCTGCACATTTTTAAATGGAAAGTTCTCAGATAAGATCTTTCAGTTTGTCTGTTTTACAATATTATGTACATACTATACCCTATAGTAGGATAGTTTTCGAAAAAGAGTATTTAATAAACACAAACGATGGTCATATAAATCATGACTGGTCATCTGACTTATTTTATTAAAAATGGAATTCTGAAAATAAGCAAGACGGTCATTTTTTTTTAATTCAGACACCAATGACAATAAATTTGATGTCGTTTTTTTCTGCCTTATCGATAAACATATATTTGCATTGTCTAATTCCCCCAAGGGTGACTGGGGTATAGAAATATGGTCACTTGGTCTTCTCCCTACCGGCAGTAAAACGCTGGCCGAAGTGGGGCGTCCGTTTGGCTGCGCGGGATGTATCAAGTTCGCAGTCACGTCCGGTCAGAAGGGGGACGTTAAATCCGATGTCTCGTGTAAAGAGAGTGCCACGCTCTTTGCACGTTAAGAACCCATGCAACAACTCTTTTGAGGGGTCCGTAGGTGGCCTGTTGCAAGGCAAAATTTCTGTCCTGATCCAAGATACCTCATTTTCCAGTGGCAGTCCAAATTTCCCCGACCATCACCCCAGATGGCCTCTATCGTATCAACCTACGTATTGTATAAATTGTGAACTTGTTCTCGTCCTGAACATGCATGAAATATTTGCCACTGGACGTTAAGCAACAAACAATCAATCAATCAATGCATTGTCTAATACTTCCACCTGCGCATGTATCTTTTCAGAATGTTTAAGCTATATTGCTTTGAAATTGAGTAGTAATTTAGATAAAATAATTTTATAATATGATACATAGAAAGCTTACCCTTTACACTAAAGGAAAATACAAAATATGCAAATCAAATTAACTTTGAGGTTGAGTTGTTCGATTTCACAAGATGTGGCACGAGTACCAATGAGACAACTCTCCATCCAAGTCATAATTAGTAAAAGTAAATCGTTATAGGTCAAAGTACGGACTTCAACACAGAACATTGTCTCACACCAAACAACAATGTATAAACAGCCCTAAAAATGACGTGTAAAATCATTCAAACAGGAAAACCAACAATCTAATCAATATAAAAACGAGAGATATTATGAACCACATCAACAAACGACAACCACTGAACACAAAGCTACTGACTTAGGACAGGTGCAACACAAATGCAATAGGTGCAAACGTTTTAATAGCTACAAACATTTACCCTTATCTGAAACAATAGTGTTACATCACTACATAGAAATACAAACCATAAATATCAATTGAAATGGCTGAACTCAATCAAAAGATATATTAACACAAACAAGTTAACTGTTCCAAGTCAGGAGCCTCTGGCCTTTGTTATTCTTGTCTGTTTGTTTTTTTTTTTTTTAGTTCATTTATATGATTTGGAGTTTAGTGTGACGTCTATTTTCACTGAACTGGAACATTATTTTATCTAGGTGCCAGCGGAGGATTACTTCCGGGTGCGGGGTTTTCTCGCTGCGCTGAAGACCCACCGATGGCCTTCGGCTGTTATCAACTCTTTCGTCGGGTGTTTGTCTCTTTGACATATTCCCAATTTCCATTCTTTATTTTATACACTGAAGGAATCAATTTGATCTATGACACGATGTAAACACAAAATCTATGAGATAAGGGGTGAAATGTTAAACGTTATAAGAGAAACAACAATTATGTTGGACAACATGACACCAAATAAAATAATGTATACAGGTGTATGATTTTTGTAAGGTATACAGTAATAGAATACGGGAATATTTTTTACTAAATAAATAATTTTGTTGTTCATAGTACGAGAACAAGAGTGGAAATGTATAGTCATATAAAACATTGATTAAATTTGGTATGTATTGAACATAGAGAGATGAGAATTGTTGCTAAATACGTAAATATTAAAAATCAAACAAGCATAATTAACAGTATTTGCCAACCCAGATAAATATTGAACGGTGCCGAATTAGCAATGTTCCATACACATTTAAGTCGACATAAAATAAGGTCCATGCTTTTTTCACAGGTCCCATATTTTGTTAAACTGTAACTGGTCTACGGATTTAGCTGTGATAAACAACGTTGCAATATATTTGTTCCTTCATGGACAACAAAGAATTCGGGTTTTTTTCGTGATGATTTTACATTAATAAAATTAACGGTACCAATTTTCTTGCACAAGATGCGCATTTCGACAATACATATCTCTTCAGTGATGCTCGTGGCCAAAATATTTGAAATCCAAAGCTTATTTAGAAGATGAAGAGCTATAATACAAAAGATCTAAAAAGTATAGCCAAATCCGTGAAAGGAATCAGAGCTGTGCATGAGGGAGATACATTCCTGAATTTATAATAATTTCTAATATTTTGTAACAGCAAATTTTAATAACACAAAAAAATCCGTATTTGCATGCCAGTACTTCGGTACTGGTTACTGGGCTGGTGATACCCTCCTTTTCATCAGAAAATATAGCCAAATAGGGTTGATTTTTTCAATACAACAACGAAAATATATTACGTTTCTATCAGGTCGGGATCTTATTTAGAAAATAAAAACAATGCATATCGTTTTATTTGAATTTTGCTCTTGACCTAATGAATTATGTTTGAAAATAGTTTTAAATATTTGTTTTCTCTAAATACATTAGAAATTCGTCGTTCATTTCCAAAAGAGAATGCAATAATGCTTCGTGTACAAAGATGGCCAAGTTGGTCCATATATCATGTTAACAATTTAAGGAACATATTATATTTGAAAATATGACTATTCTGTTTCTACCTAATTATTTTCTAAACCTACCTTTAACCAACCATATAACTTATTTGAAAATAGCAAATAAGACACACTTCATACATGTGATACTTTATTATAAGAAAAAGAAGAGTTCATTTTATATGTCACATTCCTCAATAAGCCTGGCGCCTTTGTATCATATAATGCATTATTAAAACCAAAGACTACTTAAGGTGGTATAGGTGTCTAAATTAAAATGATAGAGTTTGTTTATTCTTTGAACAGACGTAGTATATATTGAAAAAAAAATCAAAAATATAATGAAAGTGATAGGTCAGCATACATAGGATCACCGTAGATTTTTTCCGGATAAAATACAAAACAAGAAAATTCCATGTAGATTCCTTCAGAAAATGCAGTCTTTTAGAGTTATCTCCCCTTAAAATACCAATTTTAAAACATTTAAAATCCTACAAAAATAATCTATGTTTGTAAAAATATAAATGTTTATAAATTATACTCTTATAAATTTGTTCTTTAAAAAGAAATTTCACATTAGTTATCTGCATTCATGCATCAAAGTTTGCTATGCTGATTAAAGATCTAGGCCTTTGATTCTCTGATTTTTTTCACAATTCAAGATGGCGCAAGACAACCATACAACATTAAGGTAGCTCGGGTGTCTTCCTCCAATGAGGTGAAATTTGGTGATATTTGATGAAATGTGCAAATTTTGAGATACTTGAAGTAGTATGTAATTTATGTAAAAGATTATTGATATAAATATAGAAAATTGTGTGTTTTGTCATAATTACAGTTGTAATTTCGCAAAAACACCTTGTTTGTGTTTGATTAGATGTTTTTAAACTTTGCCAAATAAGGGGGGATAACTCAGATAAAGTTTTTTTTATTAAAGAGAAGGTGTTATGAATTTAACTACTTTGATATGTAGCAAGAAACCAAGTTCGGTGGCCCCATTTTTTCTTTTTTTTATCTGAAAGCATGTTATAAGACCAATATTCTCACATTTTATCTTAAAGTTCTAATATATAGATATAGGAAGATGTGGTGTGAGTGCCAATGATGAGACAACTCTCTATCCAAGTAACAGTGTGTAAAAGTAAACCATTATAAGCTGATGTACGGCCTTCAACACGGAGCCTTGGCTCACACCGAACAACAAGCTATAAAGGGCCCCAAAATTACTAGTGTAAAACCATTCAAACGGGAAAACCAACGGTCTAGTCTATATCAAAAACATGAAACGAGAAACCCGTATAAATTCCATAAACTAACGAAAACTACTGTTCATCAGGTTACTGACTTAGGACAGATGCAAACATTTGCAGCGGGATTAAACGTTTTAATGGTACCAAACCTTCTACTGTTTTTTTATAAAACAATAGTATAACATCACAACATTCATTAAATGGGACAACAATAAGTGCGATGAGTATATTAAAATTTTACAGTCTCATAGTGGCAGCCTCTTGAGTTTGGTAAATGATCTATCTTCCGAAATTGATATTAATAACGCAGTGAGGGAGATAACCCGAACTACCAGTATGAAAGTGCATATAAAGTTTTTGGACACTCTGTTTTAACTCGAGACGATATATATGTTAAACGACCAAATAACGAATGGTTTAACGAGAAATGCGCAAATTCACGAATAGAATTTCACACTGCTAGAAATTTTTATATGCGTCATCCGACAGATACAAATAGACATTCATATATAACGACTAGAAACAAATTTAATAAAGTCAAACGTAATGCACAGTTTAACTTCAAGAAAAGGAAAGGAATCGAACTTTGTAATATTGCAAAAAGGGAACCTAGAAAGTTTTGGTCCGCTGTAAAACCGAAAAACAGATCAAAATGTTTAGTTGAAAATAATGAGATGCTATTTCGAAAATATTTTGGGATCGAACCCACCAGAACGTTGTGATGAAGTTTTACATTTATTAAACAATACCGACTTTGGTGAAATAAGTATTGATATTCTCGATTCAGAAATTACAGAAGATGAAATTATAAAAGCTATACAGAAACTCAAAACTGGCAAAAGTTCGGGAAACGATGATATAATTGGTGAAATGTTAGCTGCGAATCCTCTTTTCTTTGCGCCTATTTTTAAAATTCTTTTCAACTCTATGTTTGACAATGGAATATATCCAGATAATTGGACCGAATGCATAGTTATCTCTGTACCCAAAAGCGGTGATTTGTCGGACCCTAACAATTTCAGGCCGATTGTATTGGTGAGCATTCTTTCTAAGATATTTACTAGCATATTAATGGAACGTTTGCTGTCGTGGTCGGAAGACGAAGAGAAATTAATAGACAATCAGTTTGGATTTCGTCCTGGTCGATCAACTGTTGACGCCATTTTCACACTGCATGGAATTATATCACATGTTTTAGTACAAAAGCTTCAGCTTTTTTGTGCCTTCGTGGACTTTCGCAAGGCTTTTGATAAACTACACAGAAGAATTTTGATATACAAACTGCTAAAGAATGGCATTAGTAACAAATTTGTTTCTATTATTAAAACTTTATATTCATCAGTGCGTCTTCGTGTACGATCTGGAGGAGTGCTGTCAGATGCGTTTGACAATTTTCTTGGTGTAAAACAAGGGGAACCTTTATCGCCTTTGCTGTTTTTGTTTTTTATTAACGACATTATTCAAGATATTTCCGTTGAAACAGATAAAGACATCGTGTCTCTAAATGGATTTTTAATATATTTGATCTTATTTGCTGATGATACCGTACTTTTTGGAAAATCAACGAATGTGTTGCAACATTTACTGAATAAATTACTACTATATTGTAATAAATGGAACATAGAAGTAAACACGGTGAAGACAAAAGTTGTTGTTTTCCGAAATGGATGGAGGCCTGTGGTAAACCGTTTTATTACAACGACAGAGAATTAGAAATTGTGAACTCCTATGTATACCTTGGTGTATTGCTCCACTATAATGGAAAAATTTTACAAACTCAAAAGCGTTTATCTCAACAAGGATCAAAAGCTTTATCTTCACTAATAAATTCATTGAAACAAATATATGTGACTACTGAACACCAAATTTTCCTATTCGATAGTATGGTTGGATCCGTTTTAAGTTATGGGTCTGAAATATGGGGTTTTCATCGTGCTGGTGATATAGAGCTTGTATATAATAGATTTTGTAGATTTATTTTGAAACTTGGTAAAAAAGTCCCTACAATTTTTTTATATGGTGAACTTGGGCACTTGCCATTGCATATTTTGAGAAAATATAAAATCCTGAAATGTTGGATTCATATTGTAACTAATAAACCTCATATTGTATATGAAGTTTATAAACTTTTGTACAAAGATGCAAATAATGGTAAAATAATGCAAATAATGGCAAATAACGTAAAAAAATTGTTATGTAACCTTGGATTTTATGATGTATGGATTTCACATGATAGTAGTAAATTATCATTTGATTGTATAAAAACACGTATTAAAGATCAATTTTTACAAAGCTGGAATACAGCTTTAGAAGAATGTAGTAAACTTTCTATTTATAAACGATATAAACTAGAATTTGGTTTTGAAAAATACTTAGATTTTCATTGTAATGTATCTATATTAACAAAACTACGTAGCGGCACACTTAAATTAAATGTTGAAGTTGGTCGTTATCTAAATACTCAAAGAGAAAACAGAATTTGTATGTGTTGTAATATGAATGTTTTAGAGGACGAGTATCATTTTGTTTTATCATGTCCAGCGTATTGATCTGTGCGTATAGAATTTTTACCTTTATTCTACTGTTCTTGGCCAAATCGGCACAAGTTAGATAATTTATTACAAGCTCATTCTAAATCTCTGACAATAAAACTATGTAACTATTTAAATGCAGCTTGGAAAATTAGATCGCATATATTGTCATAATATTATTGTATACTCTGTATCTACTGTTCTCTGCTGTCTTTTGTTTGTCATATATTGTATATATTTTCGTTTGCCATAGCATGTATATGCTTCTTGCAAATAAAGTATTCATTCATTCATTCATTCAACATAGAAAAACACACCATAAAATATCAATTCGAAGGCTTAACTCAATGAAAAGAAAATTATCACACTATGAACAGGTTTTCTATTTATCACACAAAATTTGAGTTTCCATGAATAATCTATACAAATTTGACAATTTTGCACAACCTGTAGAGTGCAAAAAAGTCCGTTGACCCATACATTTTAATATATACTATATTTTTGAAGAAAGCATGATAAAACATCATTTTGACAAGTTATCACCTAAATTAAGTGAGAGAGCTTTGATATAGCAAGGTCTGTCCCATTCATTTTCGTACAACATTAAAATTTAGAATTAGGTATGATACTAGTCAGTAACAACAATATTTTAGATGAATATATTGGCCACAAGATTTAAATAGATTTATACAATGACAAAAAAAGAGATACACTATTGTTTTGATATAGTATGTAAGGAATTATGAACCATGTTGATAAATAAAATTTATTAGCTTATGTATATCTTTTTAAACCCAACCATTTCCATATTTGTAGAAATGAAATTTTGTTTACTTTCCTTACTAGGGAATATAACTGACAAGCATTCATGTTACAGTGGAAAAACGGAAATAATTTTGTGTAACGACAACGAGAGAATATCAATATATAATTTGCAGTATGAAAGAAATTGTACAAGTTGTTTTTGTGCTAACAATGTCAACTCAATTTGTGAACAATTCACGTTACCTGGTTCATGGGAAAATTATTATTATTACAATGCAGTTTCTGGTACACAATCAAGCCAATTTACAACTCGGAGAACACCTTGTCCGAACAGTGGAGCAGGAATGATATACACCAACCAAGTGCATTTTAGATATGAATGCATTATTGGTGAGTTAAATGTTATACGCAATAATAGCCTTACACTTGAACTGACATTTCAATTAACTGCATGTCGACTACATTTTTCCGTATCAAACATGAAAACATCAAAATGAAAGAATCTCTTAAAATGCATTCTATTTTTGCACTGGTAAAAATATTGCAATTAAATTTTGGGATGAGATCTGCATATCTTTTTTCATTACCTTGTAGTAATACAATTCATGATACAGTCAGGTTAAGCTAATATTCTCAATTAATATATCTCGTATCTTTACAGAAGACAAAATTATAGATTTTTGTGCAATGTCTATGCAAACAGAAGCAGAATCTGTCTACTTGCAATTTACTCCTTCTGGAAACAGGCACAAGAAAAGAGATTGCCACTGCTCTGCTTCCACATCATCGGGAGGTTTAGAAATACATGCGTTAGATATTCGTTTTCCAATGGATTACACAGGCATATGTGGAATAAATCAAAAATCATATTTACAGTTTGATTCAGGAAATCAGACCATAAAGTGTCATGACAGGCAACTAATTGGTGGTTATACTAACATATATAACACCTCTAATCAAAACGTGGACATTCTGCTTCATTTAGACGGAGAACCACAGTCTGTCTGGATTGGTATTACAGGTAATTATATTTTGTGTTATCATTTACAATCACACTTGAAATGTATTGCATTGAATTTGAATTATATCATCTAAAACTATAATTTGAATGATTGTCATTAATTATGTACCATGCACTTGCAAATAGTTTATGCACACTCGGCTGTAGTAGCACCAAACAAAATGATTATCTTGTTAAGGGCTTCCTTTATCGTTTCCGTTAATAAGGTTATTTTGTACAATAATGCATAAGTGATTCAATTTGAATATTGTATATTCCTATGGCTTTATAGCAACATTTTAAGAATCTGATTGAAACAGACATCAGAAGCTGAAAAAACTTTTTAAAAAAACACCAAAATTGCCAAAAAAGATGATATTTTCATAAATTGTACAAAGGCTAAATTTTGAAATATTGTTCTATAGAGCTATGAATATGATTCCATCCACCTATATTGTACAATATTTGAACTGCAAAATATAAAAATTTATATATATAAACTTTAACTTGTTATCATTAACATTCTTTTTTATCCTACTTCTAAGCCACAACAGGAACAAAGGTCAATATTTCGTGCGAAAACATTCCACCAACAGAGTTTTTTTCTACTGAAGCAATCATTTCAAGTGAATATACTACCTTTGATGTAGAGACATCTATATCTGTAAAATTGACAAAGAATCAAGAAATAACAAAGAAACCACTCTACACAACTGATGAAAGGACAGCAAGAGTAATGAAAACACCATCCATTGGAATGGTCACAGCAACGGTGACACATTTGACCTCAGCGCATTCAACAGAACATTCATCTAATATTTCAGTTATTCCTCCTGTTTCACAAAACAAGCTGCAAGAGAAAAACACAAAAGGTAATATCGTCTAAATGCTGTCGAAAAATCAGTTTGCAAGTGTAAATGTAAATTCATTGGTGATAGCTATGGAATTAAATGTGCATTAAAAATCTTTAAATCCGACTCGTAGATGGTTGTCGTATTAATCAAATTCATATATGATTCTCTAGAGTTGAATTGTGTTGCTAGTTGATATTTATAGTTTTTTTTCGTACCCATACTAGTCACAGTAGTCATTTTGGTGCCCTTCATTGTTTGCTGTTTGTTTTGAGCCAATGTTCCTTGTTGAATGTTATTTTTTTAACTTGATTGTTAACTTTTTATACATTGTGACTTGACTCATAAAAACTCATACCACATCTTTTTATTTTTATGAAATGATAACTTTCAGACTGGTTGTTAATATGAGGTTTAGCAACACGAAGAAGCATTTTAAAACCTTTCAGATTGTTGAGTCCTGACTGCTCCTTAAGAAAGTCTGCTGCTCAGTTTCACAATAAATAACTTTCCATGAAACTAGTATACATTGATAGGGGATTAATTAAAGATTAAAAAAAGCCAACAAAAATTAGGGGTCAATGTGCTTGTTTTTGAGTTATTAGCCGTTGAAATTTTGGCGGGAAAATGTTCTCTCTTGACTTTTCATAGATTTATCATTGACCAGTTAAAGTTCTAAAAAACTAACAAAAAATTAATAAAAATTTATAAAACTTTTACAAATGGCTTATAATTATACATGGAAAAGATTTATAAAAAGAAATATGGGGGTTCATGGGGAAAAAAAATTAAGGCATTGAAATGGATAAAACCAGAGGATTTCGAAAATCTGACAAAAACTCCAAAACATGACAAGCAAACATCCTTAACTTAGTATGGACTTCAGATTTTGGATTTCTTTGATTCAAACGTCACTTATGAGTCTTTTGTAGACGAAAAACGCGTATCTTTGATACGTCTTTTATCAAATACTTATTTCAATTATATATATTAAATTCCAGATCTATAACATTTTGAAAATAAGGTTATTTGAAAAGTATTTCGCCTCTCGGTTGCACTTAAATATAGCTGATCTCAAACCAAGTCTCTTTTTTGGGAGATCTAGAATATTCATAGAAAATTAATTTAGTTTACATAGTGGTTCCGTGTTATGCTCTCTGGGTTCCATCTCATAGATACATAACTTGGGAATATTACCAGTAAATATACATGTGCATATTGTTTACATTGAAGTCTTTGGTAACCCTTCATTCGAGGTAGGTGTAGTTAAGAAAATTAGTTTTAGTTTAAACTCTGAAACGGTCAGGGCATATACACGTTGAAAATTATGCCCCACAGCCCTATATTTTGATCTTTGAAAAAAAATGTAGTACATATGAACTTTAAATGCTAGGATGAGATTTTTTCAAAACTCACAATTCTAGTGAATAAAGATAATGGTCGAATAAACTCCGCCACGAACGCGGTTCGAAATCAGAATTTGAACATTAAAGTAACAGGTTAGCGAGTACTTTGATTTCGTGTAAATATGTACATGATGTATATGCATTTAATTTTATTGAAAAACTGATTTATCATTTATAAAGCAAGAATGTCAACTGAAAAATCTTCCTTTGGTGTAATGACATCTAAACCTTTGATATCGTCAAAGAATGCAGAAAAAACGAAGGGACCAACGTTAGAAACACGTTTGACTTCAGCGCAGTCAAAAAAACATTTATCAACCATTTCAGTCAATCCACAAAAAACGCTGCCAGACAAAAAAACGACAGGTAATATTGACGTTAATGGGATGAAAATTAATTTGAGAAAAAAATAATTTAGATATAATGTTGAAAAAGATTATTAAGTATAACAATACAATAAACATTTCCAATATGCAACTTTCATATATTTACATACTAGTATACAAGAAAAAAAATCAAACATGAACACTGGAGCGAGACAGCATTAACGTGTGATGTGATGGAACTAGATTATTAAAACAAAACGTACAGTCTCTATATCAGCTATGAATGAAATATCGGTGCTTTTATAAGTGGTATTACTAAAAGGGTACTGTGACAACTGTAACAGAAAAAAGTAAAATCATAAAAATACGGAACTCTGAGGAAAATCCAATTAGAAATAATCACATGGCAACATCAATTGACAAAACACATAAAAAAACGAATGGACTAGATGTAGTAAAAACTGCATTAAGTTTATATAAAAATTATTGAATGGTCCTAAATATTTTTATTACCCAAGTTGTAGGGTTTTTTTCGCGATTTCATTGTAGGAGAACAGTGATATATCCCGTTAAATTTTCAATGAAATGTGAATTTCCACTAAGTGTTCTCCTTGTTAAAGAAAAGAGTAAAAATATACCAGAGGGACCTAAGTCGAAAATAAACTTAAAACGCCTTCAAACAAAACAACAAAGACAAACAACAGTTAACAAAACATAACTTGAAAAACTAACGTTTGAGCTTCAAAAACCCGACTAAAAACATTGAAAAACAAATTCGATATATTTGTTAGTATCTCAGTACAGTACGTACCAACGTCAAATGTCTAGATTAGCATTAACGCACAGTAAATCGTATTCCGACATAGTATAGTTATTGATAATTATCCTAGAATAAATTAACGCATAAGGATCAGACAAGTCTATATAAAACAGGCAATTTTGTTTACCTTGTACTGTTTTAATCGTTTTCTTTGTCAGATGTTAGAGCTTTCACAAATTGCTTCATGGTAGAGGTAAATTCCCTAGAAAGGTATACTGTAGGTTTGAGATTGATTTATGATTTGCTATGTTTCGTTTTTGTATTAACATTGAGTATGATTTTGATTATAGATCAACCGATAGATCCAGCAATTATAGTTCTAGCACTTACAAGTTTCTTGACATTTGTCCTTGTCGTCATTGGCTTTGTTATTGGCAGATCCAGATATGTCAAGAGCAGGTATGAAAAAACTCATTTTTTATAATGATAATTTATGATGATAAAACGTATCAATACATCCATTGTCAAGTTTGTATGAACGAATTTAGATAAACTCCAATTAAGGAAATAAATATATGCTATTACAATAATTTTAATCCGTTTAATTATTTTATGTTTCACTTGATAATGCAAACGTGAATATCATTCAATGTCACTTTAGATCATCAGTTAGTAATTATTTGTCAGATTAGAAAATCTAATTCGAATGTGTAACTACTAGTATATATATGATTTATAATTCTTTAAATTATATTTCCTGGTATTTACTTTACTTGCATGATACTCTTTCCTGTTGCAAAATATAAAATATATATTACATTTGTACCAGTGTATTTTCGGATTCGTCAATTCGAGATAGTTACAGTATCGAGATTGGATAAATCCGATAATTTACTAGTAACTATACAAGAACAAGTTTATCTTATGATCTAAAATATTTCATTTTGGATAAACAAAAATCCCTTTCGAGGGCTTTCAACATTCCATATTTCTATGTTATAGAAATATCACCTAACTGTTATCAATTTCTCTAACACCTTTTATAACTTTTTGATTCATATTGAAAGCTGATAAAGGGTTTACACAATATACGATGTACCCAGAAAAAAAGGTTCAGAAAGGGTTTAATTGCTAAGGAATTAGAGACTAATCGAAATAATTACACTTTAATAGTATTTACCAAACTTAACGTGGCCTTTGTTAGTCTTGTATTATTTTAATTTTAGTTTCTTGTGTACAATTTGGAAATTAGTATGGCGTTCATTATCACTGAACTAGTATATATGTGTTTAGGGGCCAATTGAAGGACGCCTCCGGGTGCGGTAATTTTTCGCTACATTGAAGACCTGTTGGTGACCTTCTGCTGTTGTTTTTTTATTTGGTCGGGTTGTTGTCTCTTTGACACATTCCCCATTTCCATTCTCAATTTTATTAACAAATAGTCTTCAAGAGACCAAATTAACTTAATGATGTTATGATGAATGCAGGGTATTTAATCACATTTGATGGTATAAAAGTGTAAAGTCTTAGAAGCAGACTTCTTACAATAAGATATACAGTATATCTTTTGATATGAGTAGTTAAATACTTTATTGAATTCTTCCTCATTTACATTTTCCCATATATGGATGATTTCTTTCTGAATATATCTTCTTCCATTGGTTTACAAATAATCATAACTTCCACAAGACACGTGTTTGTACCGTTTGATTTCAAACATAATCCAATTGACAAATAAATGATGTCTTAAAATAACAAAATTACCGAGCTCCGAGGATTTTAATTCAAAACGGAAAGTCCATAACCAAATGGCAAAATCAAAAGATCAAACACATCGTACAAATGGATAACAACTGCCATTTTCCGGTCTTAGTACAGGCATTTGCTTATGTAGAATAGTTATGTAACATAGTTAGTTGTAAATAAAATGTGCATTTCATGTTTTTCAGACTTCATAGAAAACATTGCAATACTAATCAAGAAGAGATACAACTAGACAAAAAAGAGACTGGTGTAAATATAAAACAAAACGTGCATCATGTGTGCAAGGATGACGCAATTTGATAACTTACATCGTTTGCCTTGGAGTAAGGGGCAGTGATTTCTTATGTGTAAGCTTAATGACTCTGTGAAGTTCTTTGTTATCTTATTATAATGTTTCTCCTATTTTTTTGTAAATTAACTGTGTTTTGTTCAAATTCGATTGATTATTTCTTGGTGGGAAAATGGTGGAAATGCAAGAATATACAAACAAATCACAAGGAACAATTGTCTGCCAAAACGTGAAACTACGGGTCCAACAGGGAGACCGATTACATTTACTGATTTGACCTTCTACGTGTCATTAGCAGATCGATAGAGTACAATAATTTAAACCATAACGTTGTCTGTGTTACTTTATCTTTTGGTAAGAAAAAACGGCAATGCATTGTGGTCTTTTAAAACAATAATTCATGCAATTGGTATCAATGTAACAGGAGACACAAAAGTAAGGCAAAACCATTGAAGATTATACGGCATCAACGTATGCTTATATTTGCGAAATGATAGCTACAAGTACTAATAGAGATTTCCAATAAAATGACATACGTACTTAACTCGACGTACGCACGTAACGGGACCAGTTATTGCTAACAAATTAATTTTGTTAAATGCGTACCTCAAGTTTTGACTAAGTATTCATAAACTATGAAACCCATTCATAATAAATTTAATCGATATCAAGTATTTCTAAGATGATGAAAAACGAAAGAAATCATGATTTTTAAATATCACGTGATTATTGAGGTTCCCGTCTTAACCTCACTGTCAGAAGACCACGTATATATACGTAAATTTACCTCTCATACGATTCATTTGAGAAGTCTTTCATGGTTTTGTCCATGGCTTTGTTTTTCCGATATACTTTGTATAATTTAATGAACCTTTTATTATTTGTTATTTGTATTGCTTTTGTTTATCGTTATCAGATTGGTGTACCTTCATCTTTTTTTTAAATGTTTTATAGTATTCAATTCCGTGGGTATGTATTATAATATAGATTATTTAAGCAATTTCAGAAAACAAAAATGAACTCAAAGTGTTAATCAGAATGGGTCTCTGTTAAAGTTGGCAACTGGGATTGCGTCCTTTTTTATTCAGCATCATTTCAAACGTTCTCTTCTTCTGCAGTTTTTCTATCTTTTTTTTTCAACAGGGAAAACGTACGTCAACGGGAAGAGTATATTTAAAAAAGATACAGGTCTTGTACTTCTTTTAATCTTGATAGTTAAGATACACTTTTCTTTCGAATGAAATTCAATGAACATTAAAAAAAATGTATATATTGTAATTTATTATAATGTATGAAAATAAATGTGTACACCAATTCGTTATATATATTGTAATTTGGAATGTGTACTTGATTAGCAACTGATGACTGATAATCTGCACATAAACATTGAACATTGTGGATAGTAAACTATCAATTCATAGAACATGGTAATTTGCTAAAACAAAAACCTGTCCCCAAGTATCTCTGATTAAAAGTGGATGAGAATGCTAATTTACATACTTGTTGCATTTTTACGAATGCATCTCTATTCTACATAGTTTTTTTTATAAATATCCAAGTTAAAGCAAATAGAGATCATAGAAGTATGTTTATTAAATGATCAATAAAAAACAGTAAGAAAAGGAATGACTCGTAAGACTGAAACGAAGCATAAAACAGATATTTCTAGTATTTCCAAATAAACTCCATGTACTGGTCTGATAGTTTCACACTATCTTAAAAACAACTACAACTAATGAATAAAGAATTATCAATATAAACCAAACTTGTTTTCGCGGATACTTCATTTCGCGTTTTACCCTTTCTAGTCCACTTTGCGGCTATTTAAATTTTCAAATTTATAGGATGTAGGAAAGATCCAATTTTTACATCATCCGCGGTTTTTTTTTCCTCTCGAAATTCACGAAAAGAAATCGCTCATGAATATTAGATGGTTTACAGTATCCAGTTTATAATATTGATCAATCATGTCGTACGTTTACACCATGGTCTAAGTATAAATGCGTCCGTCTCAAGTCGGGAGCCTGTTGTCAGTGCGTATCGTTTGTTGTTGTGTATTCGTTCATTTTTTTAACATTAATTTGGCCGTTAATTTTCTCGTTTTAGTTTTTTACATTTGCCATTGTGTGACCTCTTATAGTTGACTTTGCGGTATACATGTGCTAGGCTATGCTCATTGTTGAAAGGCGTACGGTGGCGTATAGTTTTCTGTGTCATTTTGTCTCTTTTGAAGTGTTGTCTCATTGGCAATCATACTACACCTTGTTTTTTGTACATTGTCATAAAAAAATCATAGAAAGTCTGGAAAAGCAAGACCTTTTATCATGTCAAAGACCATGGTTTAATATAAAGTTTGAAATGTTATTCCATTAAAAAATCATGACGTACTTTGTGCTCGCAAATTCATGTAGCTAGGCGGAGCTTAAACTATGGTTTAATCTGATAATTTTCATGTTAAACCATTATTTAAACTCCGCATATTTGTTACGACTCTATGTGACTGACTGACTTATTTTCAAAAAATTGACTGGATAGATTTTCTCGTGCACGTCCTAAGCAGGGAGATAGAACGACACTCCCACTGGTTTTTTAATTGATTAAAAATCAACAGGCCACTTTTGAATGATGTTACAAAACATATACACCAAGCCTTACTCGTGAACACATTTAAACGAACTCATCCTGCGGATTCGTCGTTTAAATATGTTAACTCGTAAATAGCGTGGTATATATAATACTTGGTTCATGCCTGTCATAAGCGTTTTTCGTAAATTGTTTTTTGTTATGGATTTTGCCGTTATAAATTTTTCTCAATTCAATGTTTCGCATTTTCATGTCGGAACTTAAAACACCGAATATACGATATAGGTTATCTAATTGTTGAAGGCAAAAAATAGCCTAAGATTCATTACATCCAATTCATTAGTTATCTCATTTGCAATCCTACCACATATTCTTACTTTAATATTGTAAATGAATAAAACTATAACGGCAAAACATATATATAATATCTATATATAGAGACATGCAATAACAGATGTTTGGTTACTATGTATACAATTGTGTAGAAATGTGTATATTTTAGTTACTAGAACCGGATCAGCAGAGTAAAAAGTAAAGACATCTGTTTTTTAAACCGGAGTTTAATCGAAATAACATGTTATCAAATGTTTCACCACGAGGTGCGTTGGTACAAACAGGATGGAAGAAACACATAGTCGGTGACGATGTCTGGAAAACATTATAAACTAGCTGGAAATTTTTCAAAAGGGAATCATATGATTGCTGCATTCGGGACAAGAATTGAAAAAGATTCATTACATTATAATTTTACTAAATTGCAGATAATGTAAAAAGCTATGTGCCCCGATCTCTTCTGTGTCAATGAGTTAGCGATAACGTCATCGATATGCAAGGTCGATACAAGATTTAAACATTTCATGGCCATGTAAAAATAAAACGAGCTGATTTTCGATGCACTGGAATATAGTTGGTTGTCATAACTTGGTTAAATTAATGAAACTTCTGATGTATGAAGTCGAAGCTTGACTTTGATATGTGTAACTCATAGGTTGCTGCTCTAAGTGTCACAAATTACCACGAAAATGTCTAATTGTCCTAATTCTACTCTTGTCCGCTTATCCATGATTTTGACACCAAAAGCATTGTCTATGTGATATTTTATTTCTTTTAATTGGCAACTAGACGGGTGCAACATATGGAGTATGATCTGCTTTAACATCCGTAGGACATATATAGACCACAATATTTTTGGTAGTGTTCGTGTTGATTTATCCATGGTTTTTTTTTTAAAGAAAAGATAGACGAGACTGTAAACGGTCAACACAACACCAATATTGCTATACGAAAAAGCACAAAGATCAACACTTCTTACTTTTAACAGACAAACAAAATGAAGACAACTTAGAGTAAATTGATAATTGTGGGTATGCAACATAAAATAAGGTTGATCTGTTGTATGCCTAACTCAGAGATGTCCAATGACTTAGTTTACTTTTTCAATAACCGGTGTGTCCCATCATATCCATTTTTCATAAACACTTACAAGAAAAGATAAATCCCGTTTGAATGGTTTTACACTAGTAATTTTGAGGCCCTTTATAACTTGTTTTTCGGTGTGAGTCAAGGCTCCGTGTTGAAGGCCGTACATTGACCTGTAATGGTTTAACTTTTTTTTTAAATTGTTATTTGGATAGAGAGTTGCTCATTGGTACTCACACCACATCTTCCTATATCTATCTAAATTGTGATGAAAATTCTCGTCATTTTGGTTGAAAGATAAAGATCTTACATGTTCTGGTGCAGAAACATAAACGG
Organism: Mytilus trossulus; assembly: GCF_036588685.1. Taxonomy (NCBI): domain Eukaryota; kingdom Metazoa; phylum Mollusca; class Bivalvia; order Mytilida; family Mytilidae; genus Mytilus; species Mytilus trossulus. The sequence continues at coordinate 33,254,877 of NC_086382.1, read as the reverse complement.
GAAGCTTAATACAAAAATTTATGATAAAAGAGTTGATTTTTCATTCCCTATTGTTAATTATCCATTTTAAGATGGTGACGTTCCCTTGTCACCATCTTATGGTGTTTATATATCTCAACTTGTACGATTCGATCGTGTATGTAACAACGTATTAGATTTTAGCGAGAGAAATTTATGTATTACTGAAAAATTATTACACCAGGGTTTTCGATATCACAAACTGGTCAAAACATTTACTAAATTTTATCACCGGTATAAGGAAATAATTCGTAAATATAACTCAACATGCAGACATCTTATACGTTCAGGTATTTCACATCCAATTTTTATGGAAATATTCTTTATAAAGCACAAAAATGTCAGTATTCTCCTCAGAAACTAACAAAACCTTTAAATAGACTTATTAGAAGGGGATATAGTTACGACACTGTTGTCAGGTCATTAAAGATTGCATATTTTGGCTTTAATATTGATTCACTGATAGGGTCTTTGCATCGGAACTAAACACATTTATTTCTAAAAAACAGTTGTTGGCATGACACGGGTTATGTTCTTCTCATATATTTTATGATAGTATGATACTAAACCCCTAATGGAAGGGATTGTGCCTGATATTCATATGATGAAGACATAATCTTTCAATCAGTTTAATTGAGGTCTGGTGCTGGCATGTCAGTTAACTGCTAGTATTCTGTTGTTATTTATGTATTATTGTCATTTTATTTATTTTCTTTTGTTACATCTTTTGACATCGGACTCGGACTTCTCTTGAACTGAATTTTAATGTGCGTATTGTTATTCTTTTACTTTTCTACATTGGCTAGAGGTATAGGGGGGAGGGTTGAGATCTCATAAACATGTTTAATCCCGCCGCAATTTTGCGCCTGTCCCAAGTCAGGAGCCTCTGGCCTTTGTTAGTCTTGTATGATTTTAAATTTTAGTTTCTTGTGTATAATTCGGAGTTTAGTATGACGTCCATTATCACTGTACTATTATGCATATTTTTAGGGGCCATCAATCAATAAATGTGTAATAATAGAATCACAATCAATAGTGTCAATATTCATTATCTGTCATGTGACAATTTTAACCACAGTAGTGACGGAACAATAAATGTATTACATATAAGACATGTTTTAAATTTATAAACAGGTAATCTAGTTTTCACTGTTTTGTTTAGTATTGATCAATTTGTGTGTAATATTAGAATCACATTTAACATTTGCAATTTTCGTTATCTGTCATGTGACAGTTTTTACCACCTACAGTAGTGACGAAACACCTATGGTTTTACATGTGTTCTTTTTTAAAAGAGGGACGAAAGACACCAAAGGGACAGTCAAACTCGTAAATCTAAAACAAACTGACAACGTCATGGCTAAAAATGAAAAAGACAAACAGAAAAACAATAGTACACATGACACAACATAGAAAACTAAAGAATAAACAACACGAACCCCACCAAAAACTAGGGGTGATCTCAGGTGCTCCGGAAGGGTAAGCAGATCCTGCTCCACATGCGGCACCCGTCGTGTTGCTTATGTGATTACAAATCCGGTAAATAGTCTAATTCGGTAGGTCAAATTCATGAAAGGGAAGGGGATTGTAGTTACGACGTAAGGAACATATCCGATATCATTTGTGAAACGGTTATTCCATAACGGTCAACCAACTCGTGATGGCGTCCGTAAAATTTAAAGTGATTTCCACATTTTACAAACGATTTCCACATATCAATAAAAGATATCGACACGTAATTGGTTGACTATTACTGTAAATAGAGTCATAGTAGATATTAGGTCAGGATAATATGTCCCGAGATAACCTTAAATAAAAAGAAAATAAATATGTTAGTGAATATAAAATATCTAAATCATCCTTTAAAGGATCCTGTGTTTGTTATACATCTTATTTACCAATTGCGACTGCAAAGGCTTAACTTGAAATGGGAACCTTTTTCAAATGTGGCATTACAAACTTGGCACTTTTTGTGCTGTTTTTGTGTCCTTTCAGCATTCATTCAGGTAAATATTTTCATACTTCAAAGCGATAGTTTTTACATGTTGTATATGTACTTTCTTTTTAACTCATCAGTACATTGTAAAAAGGAAATCAGTATTTGTATTAATCATAAAAATTGAATTGTATTTTAGCAAAATGACAGGTTGGTCATTTTTTTTAACAAATGCTGTACTTTCTATCCTATACAAAACCAGACAGGAGACACAAATGGTTCAGTCGAAAGTGATATGTCCAACCATGTCAGTTTACACCGCCACCAACATTTAAAAACACTTCATACGAATCTGCACGAACCCATACGACAAAATATTCCGAATAAAGTTCGAAAAAAACAAAAAGAAGCATGTTGGTTTTCGTATTTTGTGTATTATCAGTATGTTCAGCGGTTATATTTGATAACATGGATGCCAGTGGTATTGATGGAGGAAGCGAGGTTCCTGCAGAGAACGTCTGACATTCGTAAGCTAAACTGTAATTTCTTGTGAACAGAGTCGAACAAACTTCGCCACTAATACGGTTCGAACTTAGAGTAATATGCTATATTGGCTACTTTAGATAAAGGGCACCTTCGCTTTCGTAAAAATCTATTTGTGTTTATTGTCATAGATATTTAATCATATGAAATTAAACTCAAACTTATTGAAATGGTTCTTTTATGTTCTTCTTTTTTTTATTTCTTTAGCTACAACAGGAATAAAGGTCAAAGTTTCGAGCGAAAATATTTCACCATCAGAGTTTTTTTCTACTGAATCAATCATTACAACTAAAAAGTCTACATTTGATGCAGTGACATTTACATCTGTAGAAACGTCAATAAACTCAGACAACACCAAGAAAGCACCCCACGCAACTGATGTAAAGAGGACAACAAAAGAGATAAAAACATCCTTGCTTGTTCCGGCTACAACGAAAGAGACAAGTTTGGTCACAACAGAAAATTTATCAACTATTTCAGTTCATCGAAATATTTCTCAAACGACGCTAACAACGAAAAAAACAAAAGGTAATAACGACTTCATTACGTCAAAAATAGTTGAACCAGGAGTCAGCTGTTTGTTATTGTTAATGCAAACTAATTGGTGGTATCTATGATATTAAATGTGCAGCGAAATTCTTTAACGGCAACTTCAAGTTATTTATTTTATTAATCGCAATCATATATGATTCTCGAGAGTCGAATTCACAGGCTAGTTTTGTATGGGCTTCTAAGTTTTCATGATTAAATGACAATTTTCTATCTGGTAATTGATATTACTAGGCAAAAAAAGCAATTTGAAATTATTCGGTATTTTGAGTGCTTATTGATATTCTACTTCGTTCCTTATTTTGGCTACATTTTCTTTTAGCGTAACTGATAAGACTATTGTAGACAAAACGCATTTCTTGCGTACAAATGATTGAGTCTGGTATATGGTTTTGAGTTTTTATCTTTTGAGAAAACACCAATAACGAAGATAATGTTTGGTTATATTAAAGTATTAACAAATACTGTTACCAAATTAAAAGAGTTAACCAGGTTAAACTCTTTGCAATAGACAACTTTTTATATAGGAAATACTGCTAAACATATACTGACCGACTTTAGAAACGCAACAATAGATTATTTTTCTGTTAATTTTGAATGAATGTGTCACCGTCAAAGGTGATGAATGTCGGTAACAAACGCCAAAATGATTGTCAGAAAGGTCAACATATTTTGTGTTTTGTTTTACACCTTCTGATTTTGCGTTTGTTCAACATATTAATTGGTTTTGGCAATTATGCGGTTGGAATTTGAGGGCTTTAAATGTTTCCTTTCAATCGATTCTTTGGCAAATCAGTTAATGGGAAACATTTATGGCATGAATATGTACGCAATGGCACTCTGCAATTTGATAAGCAGTTGACGTTGTGGCCGTAAACATGTCTGGCAAATGACGTTGCGTAATTCTGTTGACGTTTCCTTGCCACTACACTGGATATTGCTGGCCAGCAACAAATCTTGTCTACTTGTATCGTTGTCGGAAGGACAGTAAGACGAGTTTCTGAAGTCTTTCAATATGGTTGCAGCACGTGTATGTTTCATCTGTGCAGTATTCTTAAGGGCTAATTCAGTTTTTTTTTATTTCTCAATCTTGGCAATATGAAGATGCAACATTTTTTAACTGATTAAAGTGAGGCAAAGGATTGAACGAATTGTTTCACAAAGCAAAAACTTAAACAATCATTCATGGGTCCAAAATTTAAAAAATTCGTGCGACTTCAAAAATTCGGTATGTTCAATAACCACAGGTTAGTCAGATTTTACTTTTGGTAAAGAGAAAGAAGTATGATAAGCATAAAAAGTAGTTGTTAAAGAATCAAACAAGATTTGGTAAAATAAATCAACAAAATGAGTGTTGCGTTTTTAAAGCCGTTCAGTATATTTACATAAACAAAGGGAAGAAATTAACGGCGGAATTTTTTGGTGGGGGCTTTCTTGCGAAATTTCCAAATTGTGAGTAGACACCAAGTGTTACGTCTATATGTTGTCTATGGCTGTCAAATCGTTGTTTTATAAGTTGTGTTACTAAAACGGTATTGTAAAGACTTTAAACATATAAAATAACAACCCGATTGAATTTCATACATTTATTTTCAAGTGGTTGTTAATACTACTTATAACCCTAGATATAGTTTAGTGGTAATTTAAATATTAGCTTTCAGTTCAATCGTCATTGAAACGGTACGTTTTGCCATATGGTATTTAGTAGTGGAAGATATCAAAAAGACATTCAAACTCACCTGTCAAAAATAAACTGACAACTCCATGTCAAAAAAGAAAAAATGACCAAGAGTATAAAAAAACACAACATAAAAAAAGACTGGGCATAAGAAAAAACTTAAATTTGAAATCTTTGTTTTGGTACCTCAGTATTTTACCTACGTTAATTAATAGTACCCAGATTGTTTGTGTCTTGTTTGAACCTTTATGCAACGTATCTTTTCTTTGGTTTTAAATAAACTCATCATAGATACTGTCACAGTATTTTAATTTCCTAGAAAAGTAAAAAGTAAGTTTGAAGTTCAATTTTCAGTTCTTGTCTTAACTATGAGTATGGTTTTGTTTACAGAACGACCGATAAATCCTGCAGTTATAGTTGTAGCAGTAACTAGTTCCTTGACATTTTTAATTGTCATCATTGGCTTCTTTCTTCGAAGATACACCAAGAGCAGGTATTAGAACTTTTGGTATATATTGCTAATACGCGTAAGGAAAATCACTGTCAAGTTTCTGGGAAAAGTAAAATATCAATCATTCCGGACTCCGAGGAAAATTCAAAACGAGAATTCCGTTATCAAATGGCAAAATCAAAAGCTCAGACACAGTAAACGAATAAATAACAACTGTCAAATCCCTGACTTGGTACACCATTTTGTTATGTAGATAATAGTGTTTAAACCTAATTTTATATCTAGCTAAACCACTCACTTGTATGACAGTCTAAACATTTCATTTTATTGACCATGATGTATGAATAGAACAAACAGACACAATAGGTAAACATATCAAAAATTGGTGACCGAATAATTTTTTTATTTCAATTCAAATTAAGGAAATCCAAAACAAGTATAAAAGCATTTATTCTTTTAACTTTTAAATGTTTCAGAGTATAATACAAACAAAACGTGAATATTATGCAACTTTTGTCTATATGTTCAGCTAGTTATTAGCTGCCAGATGAGAAAATCAATTTGAACTAATATATGATAACGATTGCTTTACATTTTATCTCACGTACATGGTATGCTGTTCCTGTGTTGCAAAAATATAAAATAATTGAAATGGTCGTTACAAGTGAATTGTTAATCAAATTCAAAATCTTGCTTTTTCAGACTTTATAGAAAACAGAGAATGGTATAAATACCGAACATAACATCAGTGGGATATCCAGTGAACTAACACGCAGGAAAATTCACTCTTCTTATGAAAGAGTCGAAAAAATCAATAATAAAACAATACCGGTGACGATACTGATCAAAAACTATTTCTAAAAATAATGATTGTAACTTTTTTTGGTTAAAATGTGTTATTAGAAATAAACATGAAAATACACGATGTTTTTTATCAGTATTTATCGAGATAAATGCTGTAGATACCTGTGCAACTGACATTTAAAAACTCCCAATCTTTATTATTAATCTTTATTAATTTTAAAAATTGGAAGTATCATGAACATACAAAATCAAAAGCTCTTTCGGGTCATCAATTTTCTGAGTGTTAAAATAAGTGCTAAGCATGTTACAATTTCCAAACGTATGCTTATTTTTTTACACCTATGTTATCGACCACATCGGTCTTCTCGTGTCACATGTACACTCAAGAACTGTGGTCTTTTCGTGAATATATGCATTTATAACCTGTATGTACAGGTTAAAAAATTACAGTATCTGAATCATGTCGGCAAATAGAATTTTCTAACCGTACATTTAAACAATCAATTTAGTCTTTTATCGATTGTATGACGATCATTTATTGCCTTTTATTGTTAGTTGCAAGTGTAAGCATTGGTTGGTAGGTGAAAAACTGAAGCAATGGCACCGCAATGTTCTGTTCGCCTCGAATGTTGGAGTTATGGGATTCCATTCGTTAGATCAAATCACTTGATATTGGAATCTGCTTCAGATTGACCAACCGCTATCAATGCAGCATAAGAAAATTAGACCAACAATTTGTAGCTTTAAGTAAAAATAATGCGTGCCTCGAGTGCGTCGTATGCCCTTACAATGAGATGGCATGGTATATTCATTCGATTTCTCTTTTTTATCATGTCGAGTTATCTAATTTATGATTTGCCTTTTCTTTATAGATAATTTTCGTGTTATGCCCACAAATTTAAAGTCAAATAACTAAAACTGAACTATCCCCTCATACTGAAAGCGAATATCTTGTATCCTTATTTTCATTTTTGACGCATATGATTAATTTAGATACTCAAAGTGTGTCATAATCGATTTTCAGATTGAAAGAAATATGGTCCGAGACCACAATTATTTCGTAGTGCATTTGTTTTAGAAGATAAAGGAAAATTTAAAAAAAATCCCACCTTCGCTTTCTCAATGAAATTTTTACAGTGTGTTGTACTACTTTTGGGACAAACTATTTCAAAATTATAGAAAACTTCATCGGCTCTAACTCAAAATGTAGACAATTTTATGTTAAGTGCGTCTTGAAATCTTTTGACAGCTTCCGAAGTGCTAATTTTTAACCTTTTTCAGCTGGACCAAATCACTACTTTCCTTTAAAATTCTGGACCAAAATTTTTTTAAAGTGTAATTTCACAGCCCTCCCCCCCCCCCCTCCCCCTACTTGCAATTTGAGGCATTTAAACATGGAGAAATAAATTAAGAAGGGGTATAAAAATTAATGGCAAGTACCCCACTGTCAACACTAGGGACTATATCCATAAGGGACGACAATTGTGGTCTCGGACCTAATATTTCTGTCCCCTCCCCCCCTCTCTGATATGCAATTTGAGGCATTTAAACATGGAGAAATAAATTAAGAAGGGGTATAAAAATTAATGGCAAGTACCCAACTGTCAACACTAGGGACTATATCCATAAGGGACGACAATTGTGGTCTCGGACCTAATATTTCTGTCCCCTCCCCCCCTCTCTGATAGTGGAGCGGCGAAGAGGACAATTTTGGAATTTAAATTACCTAAATACCTCATGGGATTTTAATAGCTCATTGGAAAGATCAGATCGTGTAGATTTTGAAAATATGTGTCGTAAATATAAAATCTGGTACAATTATACCGAAAATCAAGGTCAAAAGTCATCACTTAGAAAATTCCTAATTTCATCTGGAGAACCATTACCATTAATATATATTAATTCAAAAAAATTATATGAGTAGTATTATTTGCACATGACGTCAAAACAACGTTTTATTTAACTTTTTTTAAGGTAGTCCGTGTTATACAAATTATAAAGCCTAATAAAAAAACAGTAACAGAATAACCTTGATATTTGATCTTGACAAATAGCATTTCTTGAATACTTTATTATAAAATTTTCCAAAGAGTATCTGAAATGCATAGTTGATAAATCAAACAAAATGACATTGTGCAGTCATGTTAAATTTCCTTTCAGTTTTCAAGGATTCGACATGTCACTGAGATTTCTTAAAATGAATTCCAACTATCTCAATACAAGATACCTTTTCATATAATATAGTTATTGGAGTGATATATTACTCAATGTGTGCAAGCGTGCCGAAGAACAAAGTCAAAATTGCGACATGACCGTTTTGGTATCATGATGAGTTTAGTTTCATACCAAATGAAATGTCGAATAAAATATAGAAAATATAAATAAAGTTACCAATTATTACAACAAGAACTATTTTCATGTTATTTCATCTGTGTCATCAGCTATGTCAGCTGATTCTGCCTGGTCAATGTTACAACTACCTAAATTTTAACAAAAACATAAATCAGTACAAGGAAGGCCCTGGTCCTTGCAAACACATGCTGCCTGACATGCTTTTTCACCCTTACACGAACAAATTAGATGTTGTAGAAAGTCTGATGAAATTTGTCCCTCAAAGAAAACTGACTTTAACTTGTCATTTTGCGCAGTTTTCCAACCAAAAGCACATGGGGAGCTATATTATTTTGGGTTGTCTAAATTAGTCAAAATGGAACAAGTTATTCGGTACAATAACTAGACAATTCATGATACTAAATACGAGTGTTCCATGTAGAACTGAATTTCGGAATATAGCACGCGCCATCGAGTGAAATGTGTTTTACCGTCAATCGTTTCTGTATTAATGTCAATATTGTCCACACCTTCTTGGTTTAAGGAACCACAGTTAGCTTTACCGAATGGGACATGACAACCACCTTGTATTTTTGTTATTTCAGCATTCGCTACACTAGTCAAAAACCTCCGAACCTCGTGATACTTGACACAGAAACCATGTGCATTTCATTTTCAATCAAAGATCGCGATCCGAACTCATGATACAACTGTACTGCAAAATTAGACTAAATGGAGTAATTATGTAATTACAATTTGACACCAGGCACTCTGCGAGAGCAGCACATTTTCTTCGAATTTCATGCGAAATATCCATTGATACTGAAGAAAATGTTTCAAAAGACTTTTTGTCAAGAAGCCAAGTAACAAAACTTATCAAACAGGGTGGTACCATTGCTTCTGACATTTACAACCGTTAATATACTTCCTCATTTGCAGGATAATAATAAGATATATGAAGATTTTTCATTTTTTAGCTTAATATTGAGGTTGCTTCATAAAGTACATGTATATATGTTCGTTCGTTGGTTTTGGTGGAGCTATACATGTACTTTTAAAGTAGGCTTTTGTCTCAAGCATTTCTAATTCTGCTTAGATGTTATTCACTCCTTTAACAGCGTCTCCAATGGACATATCGCTAGCAAATACAATGCTAGATTTACCTTGTCCTTATTGAGCAAAAAATACAATGGCATCCCTGTAGTGCTTCTCAAATTAAGCCTTAAGTTTAGAGGAATTACAGTATGTCTAATTTACTTTATCAGATAAAAAAAGGTAAAAAGTGATGACAATACAAGAGACTTTTTGTCACGAATAAGGTCTCTGTCTATAATTTCAACTACTCTTGTAAATGCCAAATACGCAGATTTATCAGTGTATTTTGGTCTATATGCCAAGTATGTGGTCAGACATGCTGCATGATACACTGCATTATTGAGCAAATTATCTTGCTCTATTCGATTAATCATTTCAGCGTCGCATGCTCTAACAGCGTCATCTTTAAGATTGACTAACCTTTCAGCAGATGAAATTGTATGTATTTTTTTCCCCCTTTTAAGAGACATTTTTTTTGGCAAATAATACACTTTGATGTATTGTGATCAATATTTTCAGACACCAAATAATTAGATAAATCGGAATTTATATCTGGTGTTTCCTTTTCAGCTGAAAAACATGATCCTGATTTTAAATTCTGCTTACTTGTGTAGCTTTTATAACATGACCTATGAAACCTAAATACGGGTAATTCGCTTGCTGTTTCATTGCAGGAATCATTCAAGTAACCGAGAAAAAAAAATGATCAAGTCTCTTTGTTGCAGCATTTATCATACTTTTATTTCCAGATTCTGTTGATTTAATTAAAATTTCTTTAACAGAATCGCAGATAATACCAACATTCACTCTCTTTGTTTTGGCATCTGGCGGGGCCAGTTTCAACGAGACTGTTAAATTGTCCATTTGATTAAAACAAATCGAACAGTTCAATTCAACAAAAACGAATAAACAACAATACCAAACAACATAAATTAATCACAAGGCTTCGGAAATTATAAAATGAGCAAGAAATATGCTTGAAAATGACTACACATGACCTTCACTAAATCGCTGAATAAGGGACTATATTAAACTAGAGGTCGGTCATTTGAAAACGTATCAACCGTATCGTATACGTTGACGCCGCATCTGCAGATTTATCAAAAAATATTATGTGATACCGAGCTTAAGAACACTTTACGTTAGTCTTTTGTAAACATAATAATATTATTATTATTATACTTTTACATGCCCTTAAAAGGGAGTCAATGTAAGGCAGGTACACGAATATCGTATACAATCCTTTAATAATCTAGTTAAATAATATTTCAAGATCTTACATGAATAAACACACACAAAAAAACAAATTTACTACTTAATGTACATTTAATAAAACAGTACTGAGTGTCACTCTATATGTCAAATAACAATTTGTTTCTACGTGAGCACAAGTTAGCACACAAATAAACGAGTTTACCGTAGTCACTCCTATCATGCCTGTAAACTGTCCCAACTATCCGGAGTATCTTTAAAGTCGGATTACATGTTCCACAAAAACTCGATATTTCCTGATTGTTTTGTTATTTTTTGCATTAGAAATTAATCAGTTGCTCATTTGGATTATTAAAAATTAAAGCTCGAGATCACATACTGCTTTTTGATAAATCTGCAGATGCGGATACGCCAACGTAAACGATACGGTTGGTACGTTTTTAGATGACCGACCTGTACTACAAACCACAAAAGTGTCGGTAAATCTGTGACAAATATTCGGACTTGAAATATGGATAAAAAGCAGATATTTGGCAAAATATCTATCTTTTTAGGAATTAACTTCAAAAAGTAAATCGGGTCGTTTGACGTATTATAAGGCGGCTTTACTGTTGTGCCTTGAAAATACACATACACTGCACGTGCAAATAATGCTAGGTGAAAACGACGATTTTTCAGTGTTATTTTCAACCATTTTCAGATGCATTGTGCTTTACATTTAGGAATTTTTGGAAATGCCCTTATATTGTATGAAGTTCAAGGATAACTGTAATTACCAATTTCGTTCTCAAATTCTTTTTAGGACGAGTTTGTTATGAAATTTGTCTACCAAATGCAAATCAGCAGTGGGGTACTCGATGCAAATTATGTAACGTCAGTTAGGCTATTTTTAACGTCATTTGTACCACATCATTTGATATTTACGACAAACATTTTGCTAAAGCTGAATAATCGATAGACAATTCAAGACCTTAAAATTCCAGGAGGTATTTAGGTAATATAAAATCGTTAACCAAGCGACTTTTTCAACATTTGCCGCTCCACTATGACGAACTAACAATTTAGCCTCGTGATTATTTTTTTATTATGTTTACTTTTTATGATTTGTTCATTCCCTTTCTTCTTGTTATATCTAGTTTTGTTTCATTTCGTTTTGGCAAATTTCGTTTCTTTCCTTTCCATTGTTATGCAGGTTCGAAGATTTTGTTTGGTAGATAAGTTTTGTATTCGACGATTTACTTCCTTGATCCTGAGAACACATGCAAACTGTAAGTCTCTGGGCTGTAAGTTAACTTTATCTGAAAACAAATACTTTTATCGGCCTTTTGTCTCTAATATTTTACGATAGGGATAATACGTTTAAGCAGATGTCCGGTTCTTGTATAATAGTATGCCAGTAAGAAAATATATGCATAAAACCCATTATAGGTCAAATGACGGTCTTCTTCGCGGAGTCTTTGCTAACACCGTACAGCATGCTATAAAGGCCAGGTGCCCAAAAGTAAAACCATTAAAACAGAAAAACCAACGGTCTAACCTATATATAAAAAAACGAGAAACACTTATGAATCACATCAACTATCTACAACCACTGAACATTCGGTTCCTGACTTAGGGCAGAATACTTAATATGTACATATATTATTTGCAGTTCATAAACTACTTCCTTATTGTTTAAACATTGATAAAACATTATCTTTATCAGATAACAACAGAGGGATTGAAACATATATAGAACATAGAAAAAATAGATTAAAAAGGAGACAACTTCTGATCCATGGATGATTCAAGTTTATCAGAAAAAGATCACAATGACTTGTCAGGGAAACATAAAGTAGATGACAAAAACAACAAACCTAAAATAGACAGAAGAAATAGATTTAAAAAGAATGCCTCGAATAATGACTTTGTACAGGTGGATGACTATAATGTGTTAAATCCTATGATAGACAGAAGAAATAGATTTAAAGAGAATGCTTCGAATGACTTTGTACAGATGGATGACTATAATGTCTTAAATCCTATGATAGACAGAAGAAATAGATTTAAAGAGAATGTTTCGAATAATGACTTTGTACAGGTGGATGACAACAACGTTTTATCAGAGAACAATTGTCACGAATTAAAGCAAAAGGCTTTAGAACAATTTGTATTCTTTTCGAAACCAGATTCTCCTTACAGTCAGTTATACTTAAGCGAGTTCACTGTTGATGGGCTCACATTTAATTGTGCAGAACAGTTCGTCATGTACAGCAAAGCAAGTAAGTCAAGATATATCATATATTATATATTCAGTACATATTTACTGCGAATTCGAATATTTGATAAAGATGAAAAATCAAGAACTCGGTGTCATTCCCTGAATCACGTTGATACGAATTTTACCATGTTGTATTCTCCATGTACGTATCAGATATAAACAATGTTGACATGAATATCAATAATGTGGTCATTTTTACAAATTTTCTGTTTACAAAACTTTGAATTGTTCGAAAAACTAAGGATTTTCTTATCCCAGGCATAGATTACCTTAGCCGTATTTGGCACAACTTTTTAAAATTTTGGATCCTCGATGCTCTTCAACTTTTTACTTATTTGGCTTATTAAATATTTTGATATGAGCGTCACTGATGTGTCTTATGTAGACGAAACGCGCGTCTGGCGTACTAAATTATAATCCTGGTACCTTTGATAACTATTTACACCACTGGGTCGATGCCACTGCTGGTGGACGTTTCGTCCCCGAGGGTATCACCAGCCCAGTAGTCAACACTTCGGTGTTGACATGAATATCAATAATGTGGTCATTTTTACAAATTTCCTGTTTACAAAACTTTGAATTGTTCGAAAAACTAAGGATTTTCTTATCCCAGGCATAGATTACCTTAGCCGTATTTGGCACAACTTTTTGGAATTTTGGATCCTCAATGCTCTTCAACTTTTTACTTATTTGGCTTATTAAATATTTTGATATGAGCGTCACTGATGAGTCTTATGTAAACGAATCGCGCGTCTGGCGTACTAAATTATAATCCTGGTACCTTTGATAACTATTTACACCACTGGGTCGATGCCACTGCTGGTGGACGTTTCGTCCCCGAGGGTATCACTAGCCCAGTAGTCAACACTTCGGTGTTGACATGAATATCAATAATGTGGTCATTTTTACAAATTTCCTGTTTACAAAACTTTGAATTGTTCGAAAAACTAAGGATTTTCTTATCCCAGGCATAGATTACCTTAGCCGTATTTGGCACAACTTTTTGGAATTTTGGATCCTCAATGCTCTTCAACTTTTTACTTATTTGGCTTATTAAATATTTTGATATGAGCGTCACTGATGAGTCTTATGTAGACGAATCGCGCGTCTGGCGTACTAAATTATAATCCTGGTACCTTTGATAACTATTTACACCACTGGGTCGATGCCACTGCTGGTGGACGTTTCGTCCCCGAGGGTATCACCAGCCCAGTAGTCAACACTTCGGTGTTGACATGAATATCAATAATGTGGTCATTTTTACAAATTTCCTGTTTACAAAACTTTGAATTGTTCGAAAAACTAAGGATTTTCTTATCCCAGGCATAGATTACCTTAGCCGTATTTGGCACAACTTTTTGGAATTTTGGATCCTCAATGCTCTTCAACTTTTTACTTATTTGGCTTATTAAATATTTTGATATGAGCGTCACTGATGAGTCTTATGTAGACGAATCGCGCGTCTGGCGTACTAAATTATAATCCTGGTACCTTTGATAACTATTTACACCACTGGGTCGATGCCACTGCTGGTGGACGTTTCGTCCCCGAGGGTATCACCAGCCCAGTAGTCAACACTTCGGTGTTGACATGAATATCAATAATGTGGTCATTTTTACAAATTTCCTGTTTACAAAACTTTGAATTGTTCGAAAAACTAAGGATTTTCTTATCCCAGGCATAGATTACCTTAGCCGTATTTGGCACAACTTTTTGGAATTTTGGATCCTCAATGCTCTTCAACTTTTTACTTATTTGGCTTATTAAATATTTTGATATGAGCGTCACTGATGAGTCTTATGTAGACGAATCGCGCGTCTGGCGTACTAAATTATAATCCTGGTACCTTTGATAACTATTTACACCACTGGGTCGATGCCACTGCTGGTGGACGTTTCGTCCCCGAGGGTATCACCAGCCCAGTAGTCAACACTTCGGTGTTGACATGAATATCAATAATGTGGTCATTTTTACAAATTTCCTGTTTACAAAACTTTGAATTGTTCGAAAAACTAAGGATTTTCTTATCCCAGGCATAGATTACCTTAGCCGTATTTGGCACAACTTTTTGGAATTTTGGATCCTCAATGCTCTTCAACTTTTTACTTATTTGGCTTATTAAATATTTTGATATGAGCGTCACTGATGAGTCTTATGTAGACGAATCGCGCGTCTGGCGTACTAAATTATAATCCTGGTACCTTTGATAACTATTTACACCACTGGGTCGATGCCACTGCTGGTGGACGTTTCGTCCCCGAGGGTATCACCAGCCCAGTAGTCAACACTTCGGTGTTGACATGAATATCAATAATGTGGTCATTTTTACAAATTTCCTGTTTACAAAACTTTGAATTGTTCGAAAAACTAAGGATTTTCTTATCCCAGGCATAGATTACCTTAGCCGTATTTGGCACAACTTTTTGGAATTTTGGATCCTCAATGCTCTTCAACTTTTTACTTATTTGGCTTATTAAATATTTTGATATGAGCGTCACTGATGAGTCTTATGTAGACGAATCGCGCGTCTGGCGTACTAAATTATAATCCTGGTACCTTTGATAACTATTTACACCACTGGGTCGATGCCACTGCTGGTGGACGTTTCGTCCCCGAGGGTATCACCAGCCCAGTAGTCAACACTTCGGTGTTGACATGAATATCAATAATGTGGTCATTTTTACAAATTTCCTGTTTACAAAACTTTGAATTGTTCGAAAAACTAAGGATTTTCTTATCCCAGGCATAGATTACCTTAGCCGTATTTGGCACAACTTTTTGGAATTTTGGATCCTCAATGCTCTTCAACTTTTTACTTATTTGGCTTATTAAATATTTTGATATGAGCGTCACTGATGAGTCTTATGTAGACGAATCGCGCGTCTGGCGTACTAAATTATAATCCTGGTACCTTTGATAACTATTTACACCACTGGGTCGATGCCACTGCTGGTGGACGTTTCGTCCCCGAGGGTATCACCAGCCCAGTAGTCAACACTTCGGTGTTGACATGAATATCAATAATGTGGTCATTTTTACAAATTTCCTGTTTACAAAACTTTGAATTGTTCGAAAAACTAAGGATTTTCTTATCCCAGGCATAGATTACCTTAGCCGTATTTGGCACAACTTTTTGGAATTTTGGATCCTCAATGCTCTTCAACTTTTTACTTATTTGGCTTATTAAATATTTTGATATGAGCGTCACTGATGAGTCTTATGTAGACGAATCGCGCGTCTGGCGTACTAAATTATAATCCTGGTACCTTTGATAACTAAAGACAATGTTGCATTTCTTTTTGCAGTGCTATTTGAAGATGAAGATATTGCGTATGAAGTACTAGTGGAACTTGATCCTCTCGAACAAAAGAAATTCGGGAGGCTTGCAAGAAACTTCGATCAAGAGTTATGGGATGCAAATGTTTTACCAATTGTTGAACGTGGAATCAAAAAAAAGGTAACTTTACGTGAAAATTCTATTGGAATTTAAAGAATATATATTTCAATCCAGTTTCTCTGGTTAATGCATTACTCATTTGAATTGTTTGTCTTTTCTTTTTCAATTAACATAAAACGATTTAGTACGACACATCGCAATATGTTTTCATATGTTGTTGTTGTTTATTGGTATTATGCATTATTTGTATGCGTATTTGGGGATTAATTAAGTACGTTTTCGTGCAACTTTTTTCATTGCATTCGCGCGCATTCATTTTACAGGTCACACTGGTAAAATCTAAAAACAAACAACATTGACTCATGAGAAATCCAGTAAGCGTTTAAAGTCATAAATGTAACTTGCAAATATTGAAGAGTGAATATAGCATTGTTTTCTTATTTTACTGAATATGTATAGCTAAACTCCATCTCCTCATTGGTGAGCACGGACTTACCTAAGGGGTAGAAAAATTGTATATGTGTTATCTAGTTTTACGTGTAAATTGATACGCGCAAAACGAATCAAAAGCAAAACATATTCGATTTTTAGTCGAATAAGCAATGGCAATCCGCACTAATAGAGGTTTCCAGATTTGCCACCGTACCAACCGTAGTACGAAGTGGGAGCCGTCATTTAACTTTTGAACATTATTGATGTATACACTTTATATCAACAAATGTTTTAGGAATCATATGCATAACTGTTTAGAGAATTTTTAGCTGTAATTTGGGACTAATTTCATGTGGTTTCTTCTTGTATTCGTAGAAAACAATAGTGTGTGCACTCGATTATGCTTTCAAGCAACCGTTGCAATTAACCGTCGGTACGAAAGGTTTATAGTTAAGAGTTATTTCCCCGTGAAACTACATAGATACAAAGAAGCTAAATTACAAAACAAATTTAAAACTTTATGAATTTTGTTTGTAATGACTTTATGTATCATAATAAAATGTTAAAGTTTTGTATTTATTTTGGTTAGTTTTTAGAAAACATGATCAAATAAAATGTAGTTGAACAAAATTAATTGACCTTAATAACAAAAGAAAAATGACAAAATTAATATAAAACCAAATTTTTTTATCCAGTGCGCGATAGGTCTATTACACTTGTTAATAAGATAAAAAAAAAAAGTCCAGGGCGACATCATCAAACATACCTTTTAAAAATTAATTCTCTGTTACAAGAAACCGAAGGTGTCTAAACACGTGATTTCTGATTACTGTACTGAATTAAGTATGTCATTTTACTTAATAACATTACCTTGTGATAATTTTGTGTAATAGGTAATATATCTGTTGTATATATATGTTGAAAAATTGAATAAAGATAAGAAAAAAAAAAGACATCCGGAATGAAGTTATAAAAAATACAAGGTCGTTTACATCTTCAATTTGACCAATTATGCATAGAGATATGGCTGATATCGTATTTACTTGGCATTCTTCCTTTTTGGACAATTATCTTTACCGTCGGGCTTAAAGTTTTTCTTTATAAAAAAAACCCTCATAATATCAATATGCTCTATAAATTTTAGAAACATGCCTTTTTTTAATATCTTTTTCGCAGTAAGCCGAGAGAGAAAACTCAGAAAAACTGGAGTTAAACTATTTTAAGTAATATCGTTTTCATGATACTAGTACAAAACAAACCTGAACCAAATTACAAAGAATCATTTACCAACCGATGAAAATTATCCTTAATTTTGAGTCCATAAATCAGTTGTAAATGGTGCAAAAGACATTATATAGCAACACAGTATTTTCCGTAGAACATTACGAAGAGTTAGAAAGACATATTCATATTGCATTAGACTAAGTGTAAATATAGCGTCAAATTATTACCGTTATCAGTGAACAAAATACGCTACATGTTGTATGAAGTTTTTCTGGCAATGCTGTACGACAAAAGGATTAATGGATGGATATTGGTTTAATATTACCCCTCGTAGATTGTATTATACTACTCGCAGGCATGTGCAATTTTACTCGCGACAATATTTACAAATATTAATGTAATAACAATATCTAGTGACATAACAATAATAAGCTAACACGATGAAGTAACATCGTGATGATAAATATTTCTACCCAAAAATTGGTTTTCGTTAGTGTCATAAAATTTTTATTCATTCTTTAAGTAATTAAAATAAACAACAATTTTATTAAAAGTTCAGTGACAAAATATAAGGAAAGAGATAGATCGATAGTTTTCCAATGTGTGTTGCGTTTTATGAAAAAATGTTGCTCAAATGATCGAAAAGATAGCTTAATTAATAAAAATTTATTAAATGAGAAATCAATACAATTTTGAACTAATTTTTGCCATTAGCACGTGTACTAGCTCAGTGACGCATCCAGAACTTTTCATAAAGAGGGGGGCGCTCCATCCATGCTTCAGTGATTCCCTATATAATCAACCAAATTTTTGCCACGAAAAAGGGGGGGGGGGGGCGGTCCCCAAGCCCCCCTTCCCCTGGATCCGTCTATGTAGTCATTAACGACACCAGTAAGGTACAAGTAAGATATTATTAATAAGTAATTTCTAATTATTCCAATTGATATTTAAGTATTAGAAAACATTCTTTATTCTAATCCTTTTCTTAATATACAAAAAACAGAAATATAGCCATACAGAAACGCAAATCTATATTTAGAATATAAAGGTCGAGGCAACTCAGTTCCAGTAAGGACTGTTTGATTCATTCTCTTGTGCACAAAATAAATTTTATCTTATAATATCACGTGCAAAGTTTTCTTGAAGCAGTGAAATCGTAATAAAATAAAAGATAACGGTTTTTATCACTGATATGCAATTTTGTTTCTCTATTTTTATCATGATACATACAATAATATCATGCATTAAATGAAACCTCCCAAACAGCACCAACGGTTGTGTTACGTACCAACCGTACCTGATACGTAGCAAATCTGGAAACCTCTAATGTAATGTGCCACTTTATTCAATCGTTTAGCCTAAAAAGATAGTGTATGCTTTAAACAAATAAATCAGCGAATTACTAAAAATACATTTTATATTCCATCCTATTTTTATTTTTAGTTTTCTCAAGATGAAAGCCTTAAGGCAACAATTCTGGAAACCTATCCCAAAACTATTGTACAAGCAAGTCCATACGACTCAATTTTAGGTATTGGACTGGAAGAAAATGACCCCTTCGCATGGGATTGCAAAACATGGAAAGGGCAAAATTTACTTGGAAAAGCATTGACCAAAGTGAGAGATGAATTGAAAGAGGAAGTAGAGCTGAAGACATATCTATAGCAATGGGTAGAATGCGTAGCGACAAACCAGAGACAATATCCAATAAAAAGATATAGCATTTATTTTATTTGCTTTATTAATGATTATCTATATCAAATAAGAAAGCAAAATTTTTTGATGAGGCAAAGACAATGGAGTAGGTTTACGAAGGGTTTAAGTTGGCCCTAAGATATATAATTTCTTTCTAATCTGGCAGATATGCTTCTAATTTGTACTCTAGTGTTTGGCAATTCGATGCTTGATAGATAGAGGCTTATTGCATGTAGTGCTTGCAATGATTTCCTTTAAATAAGTTTATAAATTTAGTTATAGGTGAAAACAAATATAAATATGAACCAATTAAAGTACACCTTATGGGTGCGCTCGACTTTCATGACTCAGCACGAGGTTTTGGAATTTAAAGATTGTTTAGATTTTTTGCAAACAATAAACGCTAGCACATCATAGAAAAACAAATGGTAATCTTTGTTTTCAATTTTATAATTAAATTCCCTGTTTTTTCAGTATGTGGATATACTCTACAAAAATCTTGGTTTTATTTGCCACAAAATCCCATTTTTGTATTAAATGGAATGAAACAATGAATGCTAACGCTTTGCAGGAAGTTTGCACTTGGTATATGTACAAAATGGCGCATCACTATTATTCATTATCTTTATTGTTTTGATACAATTGCAGTCTGAAAATTAATGCTTTGATACAATTGCAGTCTGAAAATTACGTATTTCACATGGTTACAGAAGGGGACATAAACCTTATTAGCAATCATACCACATCTTTTTAATGTATGTAGCTCACCTTCTGATTAAAACTGTATTTGCCAATATCTTGAAATTATTTAAAATAGGCCAAAGACATTTTAAATAGCAACAAGGATCAGCAAGTGAAGATCTACAAATACGTAGATTTAGCAAAAATCGTCAGTAGATTTTAACGGTCATCTCAGTAAAAAGATCTATGACAAACAAGACGATTTCAATTTTGAAATTATCAATTTCCCCCACCTAAGAAGTAATATACCAACTTCACCTGCATATGAGATATACATTTCCAACTTCTTCAGTTTTCAAGAGCTTGCATCTCCTACTCAGACTTTGCAAGACGTCACCAGTGTCAGGGCAGAAAGTTGATAAATATACTCATCATAGATACCAGGACTAAATTTTGTATATACGCCAGACGCGCGTTTCGTCTACAAAAGACTCATCAGTGACGCTCGAATCGAAAAAAAGTTAAAAAGGCCAAACAAAGTACGAAGTTGAAGAGCATTGAGGACCAAAATTCCTACAAGTTTTGCCAAATACAGCTAAGGTAATCTATGCCTGAGGTAGAAAAACCTTAGTCTTTCAAAAATTTAAAATTTTGTAAACAGATAACCAGGGGTAAGCCAAGGAACGTCTCGTCCTTTTTAAATAAAAGTCAATCGGAAGGTAACAAGACCTTGTTCATAAATAATCCGTATCAACTTCATAAATGATACACGATGGTCTTCTAGTATAGACTAGTTTCTGGCGTTGTTTATCATCGTAATAACGTGTTATAGTATTCCTTTATTTGTTTTTTTATGAATATTACTTTTACTGTTTAGTCTGTTTGATACATATGACGTGACTGTGTACTTATACAACCTGTCATTGTGTTATTGTTCTGTGATAAGTTTGGTATCCTTGTCTTTCATTTTTGCTAATGTTCTCTGTCTGTATATGCCTTTTTGTGTTTCTTTGATACATGTAACGTGGCTCTGCACTAATTCATCCCGACATTGTGTTATTGTACTAAACTAGTAAATCTAAAACATTTTTCACTCTTGTTTTTCGTTTTTGCTAGTGTGCTTTGTCTATATGCCTTTATGTTATTCTTTGATACATATGACGTGGCTCTGTGCTTACACATCCTGGCATTGTGTGATTCAATAGTGTGCTATTGCAAAACATTTTGTACATTTGTCTTTCATTTTTGCTAATGAACTTTGTCTATATGCCTTTTTGTGTATCTTTGATACAAATAAGAAAGCACCAGATAAATCTTGGTCAATAACAATATCAAACCAAGAGACATGCAAGTCTAATATATATGTTACAGTAAATAGGTGAAATTAGGAATTACACGTAATTACTAAACATTTCAGTAAATACCTGTAATTACTAGCCAATTTAGTAATTACATGTATTTACTGGTTGTCTCAGTGATTACTGGTATTCACTGATTGTTTTTGTCATTTTTACAGCTATTTACTAACTTGATATATTTGTTATAAAATTAAAGATATAATTCAAGAAACCAAATAATAAAGTAAAAGGGTAGGTATTTTAGGGCTTACTTAATTAAGGGTTAAGGAATATAACACACATCAAAAGTGTATACTATTTAGTGTTTGTGAACTGAAACTGGAAAATGGTTGTTTTAACAGTTTTGTAACTCCCTAAAATTCATTTTCAACATGCAAGACAATGATATCAATCCACTATTAAGAAATGCATTAAATTGTGAGAATTTTATAGGCAACTTTGTAACCTCCATATTCCATAATGCCAAATTTTGTTGAATACTCCAGACAGTTCTTTTAAATTCTCAGAATTTCTTTAAATCAAAATCTCCATCAGGCATACTTGCCCAATGACACAAGTTAAATTCCTTTACAAAATAGGTTTATTTAAGACTTCTTTTGTCAGACTGTTGCGATAAAGCTGGCATTCTTCACAAACAAATTTATACACTTTGATGGTGTTAAGAGTCACATTTCATATTTCTGTGTTTCTCTTTTTTATGAGTTTTTCAAGACCTCCAAACTTAAGCTTATAAACCTGCAACAAAATTTTATCATCGTTTTAACTTGTTTAAGAATCATCTTTTTGTGGAATGTATAAATCAACTAACTTGTTCATCCCTTTTGTTTTACTTTCAATGTTGTCTTTCTGTTTCTTATTGTCGAAACTGCGACTATTGTCGCAAAAACGAGACATAGCAAACAATTCTGTCGTCAGTAGCGTCCACACATATTCACTATGTGGTTAAAGTTCTACTTAACCTGAACAGAAGCTTGTTTATGATCCGAAGATAATTTTCAAGAAGTAAATTTTGTAAAAGTAAAATTTATTTTTCCGTATTTTACTTATAAATGGACCCAGTTTTTATGTCAGTGAACATTACATTCACACTGTGGTTAAAGCTTTTAAAATTTTAATAATTTCTCAAACTATCCTGGATTTCTACCAAGCTTGGACAGAAGCTGTATATGATCATAAGATAATACCCATAAGTAAAAAAAAATCCTTTTTCATATATTTCTTATAAATGTACTTCGTTTTCCCCAGTTAATATACACTCTGCAGGTTTTTTTTAAACATTTATAAGATTTCATAAACCATCCTGGATTTTAACCAAATTTGGACAGAAGTTTCTTACAGTACTTGTTAAAAGATAGTTTCTGGAGGAAATTTTTTTTCCCATTTTTGTTGAGCCTGCAACTAACAGCTGAAGTAGGCAAGATATTGGTTCCGCGAAACCTTACAATTTTAAATCTGAATACATCAGTAATATATCTCCAGCTACGGGTTGAATTTGAGGTCACATGCTTATGTATTCATTTAGGTCCACTTATTCACTTGCAAGTGCACCAGTACCAGATTGACTGCTAAAATATTATTTCACTATATCATTTTCATTAATTATTTAACAAAATAAAAATCATATCTTATTTTTTTGTATATATCTCGTAGCTAATGCTCCTATAACAAAAAGGTACATTTTAGGCTAATCACTGTTTAATGAAAGTACTCACTGATGTTCTATAGTTGGTATTTCCATAACTTTTGATCAGCTGACCATATTACAACATTGTTTTAACAGTTAGTAAATAGGTGTAAAAATTCATTTTAAAATTAGTAATTACTGGTAATAACTGGGCCGTTTCAGGAATTACTTGTATTTACTAAGTGCATTGGGGATTACATGTAATTCCTGAATTTTAGTAATTACATGTAATTCCTAATTTCACCTATTTACTGTAACATATACACAACATCTATGACTGTACTTACAAGAAAAACTAAGACCATCAGATATGATAGACTGGTATTGACATATCTATGTAACATTCTCCTAACTAACTCGTATGCACCAGAGCCAAACCCTGGCCCACCAAAATACCCATGTAGATCATGCAATAAAGCATGCACTTGGAAACATAAAGCTGTATGCTGTGACAGCTGTGATCAATGGTACCATATAAATTGTCAAGATATCGACAATAAAATGTACAAAATACTTGACAAAAGCAATTTATCATGGGAATGTTTAAACTGTGGTATACGAAACTTCTCCACCACATTCTTCAATAGTACTTTACCTGAATTGTCAAATACTTACTTAGAATTAGAAACAAGCATTGATTCTGACAATGAAATTATTGATATTGGATTACCAACACATTCTTCATCATCAATCCATAAAAATCAAATCAAAAAGAAAAAAGGAAATCGTATAGCCAAAAACTCAGAACCACTAAGAGTACTTACTATAAATTATCAATAAAAAACAAAAACCTGAAGACTCTTGTAAACCAAGCATCATATTTGGAACTGAAACATGGATCTCCAATGACACCTCTTCGTATGAATATATTCCAGCCTCCAAATACAACATATATACAAACAAACAGAACAGATGGCTGTGGGAGAGTCTAAGTGGCTATCTCAAACCAGCTCACATCTACACAAATCACAAATACGAGTATCGACCTAGACCACGATACAAATTGTGAAAATGTGTGGGCGAAAATATCATATGAAGGAAACAAATCACTATACCTATGTTCCTACTATCGACCACCATCAGATAGAGAAGAATCCTTAGACCAACATGGTATCTCACTAAATAGAGTCTTATGCAAGAAAACGAACCCAAATATCTGGGTAAGTGGCGATTTCAATATTGGCCACATAGACTGGAAGACACCAGCAGGCATACCTTGTAAACCTGACGCTTCTCTACACCAACAACTCCTTGGCATAGTAAATGACAACAACTTAACACAGTAGTAAACAAGAACACCAGAAACGACACAATACTAGACCTGCTGTGTATGACCAACCTATCATTTGTCAATCGAGTCGAAACATTACCACCAATTGGTGCGAGCGACCATGACATCGTTTACAGTGAAATAAATTTAACACTGCCGCAAAATAAACAACAGGCTCACAAAATGTTAAACTACAAATTGGGACCAAATAGAAACAGACCTCACTGAAACATACAATCAGCTAAAACAAGATCAAAATAACATGAGTCTCGATGAACTATGGAATATTTTCAAGACAAACATCCAAAAGTCTATTGATATTTTAAAGAATATTCCTCAAAAAGCATTCAATAGTGATAAATCAAAACTACCTTAGGTAAATAACGAACTGAAAAAAATGATTAAATAAAAAATATGATCTTTGATATGAAATAAAGGAACCAGACCAACAATGCTTCTAAAATACACCAAAAAGCTATATTTTTATATTAAAAGCCAGAAAATGAAAATCCTCTGAGAAGTGAAGGTACACTGCACTCAAATCCATCTGAGAAAACGAACAATTTCAGTCAGCTTTTACATCTGAAGCAAATACTGACATTCCTGATAAAGGTCATATTATTCATCCTAAAATGACAACCATAACAATATCTAGGAATTTATAAACTTATCAAAAACATAAACCCTAATAAAGCCACTGGTCCTGATACCATCGCAGGCAAAGTATACTCAAACAAAACATTGAGATATGTACAGACATCCTCACATTAACATTCACCATATCTTAAGAAACAGGAAGAGTACCATTTGATTGGAACCAAGCAAACGTCACACCTGTATTAAAAAAAGGAGATAAACATAACCCAGGTACTAGTAACTACAGACCTATGTTCTTAACATGCATAGCTTGAAAATTACTGGAACACATCTTTGCAAGCAGCATGATGCAACATCTCTAAACCAATAACACACTGTATGATTTACAACATGGATTTAGGGCTAAGCGATCATGTGAGTCTCAAGTAATCTCACTGATGCATGAATTATTCGAAGACAATGACAAAAACATACAAACAGATCTCATAATTGTGGATTTTGCTTAAGCTTTTGACAAGGTACCACACAAAAGATTACTATAAAATGAAATACTTTGGCATATTAGATCAAATCATAAACTTGGTCGAATCCTTTCTTTCAAACAGAACTCAAAAAGTACTTTTAGAAAACATGTCATCTTCAAACAAATCAATCACTTCAGGTATGCCACAGGGTGCAGTGCTAGGACCTATACTCTCCCTTATTTACATACATGACCTTCTAGAAAACATCAAACATAGCCAAATCAGACTCTTCGCAGATAACAGTATAATTTACAGGCAAATTAATTTTCAAAACGACTGCCTCAAGCTTCAAGAAGATCTAGAAACCGCCATACAATGGGAGAAAGACTGGCTCATGTCTTTCCACCCAGACAAATGCAACATAATGAACATAAGGGGACGGGGGAGGGGGGAGGGGGCAGGATGATTTGTTTTTGATCGGTTATTTATTTATGCAAACTGAGAGGACAGATTATTCATTTTTTGCACTATTGAAGCAAGATTTTTCATTTTTATGATATTCGAAAACATACAATTTTTAAAATATTTGTTAATTATGAATAATACATGTACATGTATAGTCAAGTTATTGTGTACCATTTAATCAGAACTAATCATTATCCCCTGAAGAAATTTTAAGATTCAAAATTTTATTCATAACCTCCGACACATACTTGTGTAAAGAGGACAATATATATACAATCATATTAAGATAATACATAGCAAGACAGGACAAACGAAACACAAATACATAGTATATTATAAAAGACAATTGGTATAATTAGATAAAGTAGTTTATACTTTTCTTCACGAAATGAATCATATATATTACCAACCAATATACATATGTACATGTATTGCATACATACATACATAGTACTATTAAAGTTTGGTTTTACCTAGCCTCTTTCAAAAGTTTTGTCAAACATATTCGCTGAGCGGAGCGAAAAAAATTTGAAGGGTTTTGGAACAGCTGAAGGCCCAAGAAGCTATATGCCTGCTGAGTTATTTATTTTCAATACATTGCAAGTCAGGTAATTTATTTTCAAACTACCAAAGAACAAACCATTTATTTTTGTGATTATCAAGGCTGAGTTATTTATTTTCAAAATCCTCCTGTCTCCCCCCCCCCCCCCCCCCCCCAGAATATCAAATGGTCGTCCCCTAACAACAAGGAGAACTCCCATGGGTCGCAGCAGTCCATTCCATTATTCAAAATATCCATTTCATTATTAAAAATTGGCTATTTCTTAACTTTCAAGCGTATTTTGACATTTAAGTCCTCTAATATGCGTTGCGGAACATGTTGCCTATATACATTTTGTTCCTCCCGTAATTAGCTTTCGAATGAGGTATAAGGTTTATCTATAATTATGGGCTAAAGGGTCGCAGCAATTTATTCCATTATTCAAAATATCCATTTCATTATTCAAAATTGGCTAACATGTTTAACCCCGTCACATTATTTATGTATGTGTCTGTCCTAAGTCAGGAGTCTGTAATTTAGTGGTTGTCTTTTGTATATGTGTTACGTATTTGTTTTTCGTTCATTTTTTAAATAAATAAGGCCGATAGTTGTCTTAGTTAAATTGGTTTACATTGTCTTATTTGGGCCTTTTATAGCTTACTATGCCGTATGGGCTTTGCTCATTGTTGTAGGCTGTATGGTGAGCTATAGTTGTTGATGTCTGAGTCATTTTGGTCTTTTGTGGATGTTTGTCTCATTGGCAATAATACCACATCTTCTTTTTTATATTTCCTCATTTTTTATGCATATTGTGGCATTTAGGTCCTCCGTAAACCCTCTTATGGTCATTGCGAATCAAAATATAGCTATAGTGTCACGATCAATTTTTTTTATATTTCTTTCACTATTCACCGCTTCGTTTTGAATAATGAAACATAAACCATTTCATTATTCATTATTCATTTTTTAATATTGAATAGTGAATAATGAACTTTTCCATTATTCATTATTGAATAATGAACTATGAATAATGGACGTACTTCAGCCTGGTGTTTGTTTAACTGTTGTCTGGTAACTTGAAATTCAGTGAAATTTAATCTTAATGTTACAATTACAATTGCATTGTGTAGTTTTACTTCATTCCTAGCCAGAAATAAATCATATGATGGAGAAGTTCAGTATACGGATATGGATAGTTAGCTATTCATTTCTTTAAAAAAAAATGCTAACTTTTGATATGTTAATAGTGTAATACAAATAGACAGGAAACCCGGAAAAAAAACTAACGAAAAACATAGATTAACAAAAATTTAATTCATTGCAACCTAAAACTGTCGTGGAACAAATAGTCATTGCAAAATTTGTTCCTCAGCCGTTTTAATACAGCAACAGTACTAGTCCTTGACATTGCCCGTCCATGCAGAGGATACAGTCGCCACCCCAACCCCACCCCCTTTTCCCTCAATTAACGATTAACGACAAACAATAAATCGTTTAATTATTTGTGTGTAATAAGGAGATTACATCACTGCAAAGACAAAAAAATATCTTTGTTTAAAAATAATTGAGTCAACCGTCCACCGGAGACCAAATAACGTAGAAGATAACAGTAACTGTTATAGTTAACCGCTGACCGGGGTCTTCGACAATGAACAAAACCAATACCGCATACGTCCAGATGTTAAAGGCCCCAAAATGACAAATGCGTAAGTGTTTAAAAACGAGAAAAATAAAACTGTGGTGGGTTGAAAATATTTGCTGGCTAACTTGGGACAGTGGTGTAACAGAACCACAAAAGAACAAACTAAAAAAAAACCAATTGAAAGAGGCTTTGCTCGTCAAATAGATACAAAACACAAAACAACAAAGAAAAACACAAAAGAAACACAGTGCAGATTTGAGAGTACTAACAGTCACTATAAAGGCATTAAACCCAAAACAACTAATAAAACGTTCATAAATATAAGAAGATGTGGTATGAGTCATAATGAATACCAATGAGACAACTCTCCATCTTAGTCAAAATTTGTAAAATGTATTGAAGACTAAAATATCAATAACATTTCTGTTTCAATTTTCATCTGGTAAATATAATAATTTTAAATTTCGACATCAAGGTAAACATTTCGTTTTGCTTACGTACTTAACATTAATTAACATTATTTATTTTCAAAATACGCATCTGGTGCAGATAAAATTAATACTGTCAATGTTATAAAGCAATGAAAGATGGATTTACATATCAGTATTATATAAAAGGTACAATCTAAAAAAAATAGAGGCTCTAAAGAGCCTGTGTCGCTCACCTTGGTCTATGTGAATATTAAACAAGGAAGCAGATGGATTCATGACAAAATTGTGTTTTGGTGATGGTGATGTGTTTGTACATTTTACTTTACTTAACAGTCTTGCTGCTTACAATTATCTCTATCTATTATGAACTTGGCCCAGTAGTTTCAGTGGAATATGTTAATAAAAATTTACAAATTTTATGAAAATTGTTAAAAATTGACTATAAAGGACAATAACTCCTTAGGGGGTCAATTGACCATTTCGTTCATGTTGACTTATTTGTAAATCTTACTTTGCTGAACATTTTTGCTGTTTAAAGATTATCTTTATCTATAATAATATTCAAAATAACCAAAAACAGCAAAATTTCCTTAAAATTACCAATTTAGGGGCAGCAACCCAACAACAGGTTGTCTGATTTGTCTGAAAAATTCAGGGCAGATAGATCTTCATCTGATAAACAATTTAAGGGCAATAACTCCTGAAGGAGGCAACTGACCATTTCGGTCATGTCGACTTATTTGTAAATCTTACTTTGATGAACATTATAATTGCTGTTTACAGTTTATCTCTATCTATAATAATATTCAAGATAATAACCAAAAACATCAAAATTTCCTTAAAATTACAAATTCAGGGGCAGCAACCCAACAACGAGTTGTTTGATTCATCTGAAAATTTCAGGACAGATTGATCCTTACCTTATGAACAATTTTACCCTTCGACAGATTTGCTCTAAATGCTTTGGTTTTTGAGTTATAAGCCGAAAACTGCATTTTACCCCTATGTTCTATTTTTAGCCATGGCGGCCATCTTGGTTGGTTGACTGGGTCACACCACACATTTTTTAAACTAGATACCCCAATGATGATTGTGGCTAAGTTTGGTTTAATTTGGCCCAGTAGTTTCAGAGGAGAAGATTTTTGTAAAAGATAAATAAGATTTACGAAAAATAGATTAAAATTGACTATAAAGGGCAATAACTCCTGAAGGGGTCAACTGACCATTTTGGACATGTTGACTTATTTGTAAATCTTACTTTGCTGAACAATATTGCTGTTTACAGTTTATCTCTATCTACAATAATATTCAAGATAATAACCAAAAACATAAAAATTTCCTTAAAATTACAAATTCAGGGGCAGCAACCCAACAACGGATTGTTTGATTCGTCTGAAAATTTCGGGGCAGATAGATCTTGACCTTAAAAACAATTTTACCCCATGTCAGATTTGCTCTAAATGCTTTGGTTTTTGAGTTATAAGCCAAAAACTGCATTTTACCCCTTTGTTCTATTTTTAGCCGTGGCGGCCATCTTAGATGGTTGACCGGGTCACGCCACACATTTTTAAACTAGATACCCCAATGATGATTGTTGCCAAGTTTGGTTTAATTTGGCTCAGTAGTTTCAGAGGAGAAGATTTTTCTAAAAGCTCACGACGACGACGGACGCCGGACGCCAAGTGATGGGAAAAGCTCACTTGGCCCTTTGGGCCAGGTGAGCTAAAACTATATAGAGACATTACAATGAAGAGGCTGTTTATAAATGAATCCTAACTAAGATGATCATCATATTCAAAAATAAAGAAAATATACTAAATTGTTTTTGGTGGGGTTTTTTAACTTTAACATTTTAAAGGATACACTATTTTGAAAAGGTCAATCGTCTAAATAACTGGACATAATTTCAAAATAGGTCAAATTCCCCAATGGCATTTACAAATATTTGTGACTTAGTTCCAAAGTCTGGCCAGAAAAAATATAACAAATAAACAAAAACTTTAGCGAGGTTGATAGTTGTCTCATTGGCAATCAACAACAATAGGTCAGCTTACGGCCTTCAACAATAATTGCTTAGCTCATACCACAAAGTCATCAATTAAAGGCCCTGAAATGAAAAGTGTTAAACAATTCGATGAATTATTGTTTATTTTTATTTAATCAACGTGTGGTTCGTTTGTTCTCAGTTATTCATTGGTCAAAAGTCGATTATGATGTCACGTTTTCTTGTCGGGCTTTCCTATGAATTTCTGGTTTCTGCTTCTGCTTCTGCCTGATAATGACGGCTATTGGTACTTTACGGAACGGAACGGAACGGAACAGAATTTCATTTAAGGTATCCAAAAGGGGCATTTATCAAAATTTCGAAAAATCTTTAAAACAAAACAAACTTTGAAATTTCTGTGTTTTACGGTTTTCCATATACAAATAACACAAAGTATACTTAATCTCATCTTCACAGGTGAAATGTGCAATAATGTATAACATCGGGAACTATTCTGTAGATGAATATGTCGGATTGTCCTGATAAATTATCATGAAATTAACGCATTTGCAAGTCATGCATTATGATATCTAGACTGACCTCACGTCGTCCTTTCCGACGATGATTAGAAACATTGGTTCTGATTTTAACTTTTTAAATTTATTATTCCGTTCCGTTCCGTTCCGCAAAGTACCAATTGCTCTGAGGAATTGGTATTTAACGGAATCGAACGGAACCAGACATTTATAATGTAATAAAAGCAGTATGATAAAAAAAAAATGTGTCTGACACCCCTTTTTGCAGAAGAAATAAGTGTTTTAGATAGCATTCCCGACCAGATAAATAATTAAGAATTTAAAACAAAGGCAGCTTAGACAAAAACAAAAAATCTTACTCCTTCCATTGGTAATTATATTTTTTAAAAGAGGCCTTCCACCTCTCGTGCCGACGAGGATTAGAAACAGTAATCAAGTTGAATCTGATTTAAACTTTTTAATTTATTATTCCGTTCCGTTCCGTTCCGCAAAGTACCAATTGCTCTGAGGAATTGGTATTTAACGGAATCGAACGGAACCAGACATTTATAATGTAATAAAAGCAGTATGATAAAAAAAAAATGTGTCTGACACCCCTTTTTGCAGAAGAAATAAGTGTTTTAGATAGCATTCCCGACCAGATAAATAATTAAGAATTTAAAACAAAGGCAGCTTAGACAAAAACAAAAAATCTTACTCCTTCCATTGGTAATTATATTTTTTAAAAGAGGCCTTCCACCTCTCGTGCCGACGAGGATTAGAAACAGTAATCAAGTTGAATCTGATTTAAACTTTTTAATTTATTATTCCGTTCCGTTCCGTTCCGCAAAGTACCAATTGCTCTGAGGAATTGGTATTTAACGGAATCGAACGGAACCAGACATTTATAATGTAATAAAAGCAGTATGATAAAAAAAAATGTGTCTGACACCCCTTTTTGCACGAGAAATAAGTGTTTTAGATAGCATTCCCGACCTGATAAATAATTAAGAATTTAAAACAAAGGCAGCTTAGACAAAAACAAAAAATCTTACTCCTTCCATTGGTAATTATATTTTTTAAAAGAGGCCTTCCACCTCTCGTGCCGACGAGGATTAGAAACAGTAATCAAGTTGAATCTGATTTAAACTTTTTAATTTATTATTCCGTTCCGTTCCGTTCCGCAAAGTACCAATTGCTCTGAGGAATTGGTATTTAACGGAATCGAACGGAACCAGACATTTATAATGTAATAAAAGCAGTATGATAAAAAAAATGTGTCTGACACCCCTTTTTGCACGAGAAATAAGTGTTTTAGATAGCATTCCCGACCTGATAAATAATTAAGAATTTAAAACAAAGGCAGCTTAGACAAAAACAAAAAATCTTACTCCTTCCATTGGTAATTATATTTTTTAAAAGAGGCCTTCCACCTCTCGTGCCGACGAGGATTAGAAACAGTAATCAAGTTGAATCTGATTTAAACTTTTTAATTTATTATTCCGTTCCGTTCCGTTCCGCAAAGTACCAATTGCTCTGAGGAATTGGTATTTAACGGAATCGAACGGAACCAGACATTTATAATGTAATAAAAGCAGAATGATCAAAAAAAATGTGTCTGACACCCCTTTTTGCACGAGAAATAAGTGTTTCAGATAGCATTCCCGACCTGATAAATAATTAAGAATTTAAAACAAAGGCAGCTTAGACAAAAAATCTTACTCCTTCCATTGGTAATTATATTTTTTAAAAGAGGCCTTCCACCTCTCGTGCCGACGAGGATTAGAAACAGTAATCAAGTTGAATCTGATTTAAACTTTTTAATTTATTATTCCGTTCCGTTCCGTTCCGCAAAGTACCAATTGCTCTGAGGAATTGGTATTTAACGGAATCGAACGGAACCAGACATTTATAATGTAATAAAAGCAGAATGATCAAAAAAAATGTGTCTGACACCCCTTTTTGCACGAGAAATAAGTGTTTTAGATAGCATTCCCGACCTGATAAATAATTAAGAATTTAAAACAAAGGCAGCTTAGACAAAAAGTCTTACTCCTTCCATTGGTAATTATATTTTTTAAAAAGAGGCCTTCCACCTCTCGTGCCGACGAGGATTAGAAACAGTAATCAAGTTGAATCTGATTTAAACTTTTTAATTTATTATTCCGTTCCGTTCCGTTCCGCAAAGTACCAATTGCTCTGAGGAATTGGTATTTAACGGAATCGAACGGAACCAGACATTTATAATGTAATAAAAGCAGTATGATAAAAAAAATGTGTCTGACACCCCTTTTTGCACGAGAAATAAGTGTTTCAGATAGCATTCCCGACCTGATAAATAATTAAGAATTTAAAACAAAGGCAGCTTAGACAAAAAGTCTTACTCCTTCCATTGGTAATTATATTTTTTAAAAGAGGCCTTCCACCTCTCGTGCCGACGAGGATTAGAAACAGTAATCAAGTTGAATCTGATTTAAACTTTTTAATTTATTATTCCGTTCCGTTCCGTTCCGCAAAGTACCAATAGACAACTTTCGAGTTCATCCGTCACCGGAAAAAACTCGTCAATTATACGCGCCTTTATCGCAGTCATCTGTGCGTTTAGGGGCGTCGTCACTTCCTTACAAGGTTGAGCGAGTGGTTGGAAAATTATAATTCTATATTGTACGAATTATTCGGCAAATTGAATTCTAAAAATAGACAATCAACACTGCTGTCATTAGGGAATTGTCAGTAAGTACCTACAGAGCAACCATTATTTCTAGTTTATCCTGCACAAAAACAATCACTAAGACGCTTGATGAACGTAAATAGTGCAGGGATACAGGCGAGCCCCTCTATCTGGTAAATGACGTCATAAAGGCGTGCATAATTGACGAGTTTTTGCCGGTGACGGATGAACTCGAAAGTGGTCTATTGCTCTGAGGAATTGGTATTTAACGGAATCGAACGGAACCAGACATTTATAATGTAATAAAAGCAGTATGATAAAAAAAAATGTGTCTGACACCCCTTTTTGCAGAAGAAATAAGTGTTTTAGATAGCATTCCCGACCAGATAAATAATTAAGAATTTTAAACAAAGGCAGCTTAGACAAAAACAAAAAATCTTACTCCTTCCATTGGTAATTATATTTTTTAAAAGAGGCCTTCCACCTCTCGTGCCGACGAGGATTAGAAACAGTAATCAAGTTGAATCTGATTTAAACTTTTTAATTTATTATTCCGTTCCGTTCCGTTCCGCAAAGTACCAATTGCTCTGAGGAATTGGTATTTAACGGAATCGAACGGAACCAGACATTTATAATGTAATAAAAGCAGTATGATAAAAAAAAATGTGTCTGACACCCCTTTTTGCAGAATAAATAAGTGTTTTAGATAGCATTCCCGACCAGATAAATAATTAAGAATTTTAAACAAAGGCAGCTTAGACAAAAACAAAAAATCTTACTCCTTCCATTGGTAATTATATTTTTTAAAAGAGGCCTTCCACCTCTCGTGCCGACGAGGATTAGAAACAGTAATCAAGTTGAATCTGATTTAAACTTTTTTATTTATTATTCCGTTCCTTTCCGTTCCGCAAAGTACCAATTGCTCTGAGGAATTGGTATTTAACGGAATCGAACGGAACCAGACATTTATAATGTATAAATAAAAGCAGTATGATAAAAGAAAATGTGTCTGACACCCCTTTTTGCACGAGAAATAAGTGTTTTAGATAGCATTCCCGACCTGATAAATAATTAAGAATTTAAAACAAAGGCAGCTTAGACGAAAAGTCTTACTCCTTCCATTGGTAATTATATTTTTTAAAAGAGGCCTTCCACCTCTCGTGCCGACGAGGATTAGAAACAGTAATCAAGTTGAATCTGATTTAAACTTTTTAATTTATTATTCCGTTCCGTTCCGTTCCGCAAAGTACCAATTGCTCTGAGGAATTGGTATTTAACGGAATCGAACGGAACCAGACATTTATAATGTAATAAAAGCAGTATGATAAAAAAAAAATGTGTCTGACACCCCTTTTTGCAGAAGAAATAAGTGTTTTAGATAGCATTCCCGACCAGATAAATAATTAAGAATTTAAAACAAAGGCAGCTTAGACAAAAACAAAAAATCTTACTCCTTCCATTGGTAATTATATTTTTTAAAAGAGGCATTCCACCTCTCGTGCCGACGAGGATTAGAAACAGTAATCAAGTTGAATCTGATTTAAACTTTTTAATTTATTATTCCGTTCCGTTCCGTTCCGCAAAGTACCAATTGCTCTGAGGAATTGGTATTTAACGGAATCGAACGGAAACCGACATCTATAATGTAATAAAAGCAGTATGATAAAAACAAGTCAGACCCTTCTTTTTTGAATGAGTGGTAAGTGTTTTAGATAGCATTTCGACTTGATCAATATTTAAATAAACAGCTGCGCCATGAGCGCATGATACGCCCGTCGTCTTGTGAAAAAACAGAAATCTTTTTTGAATAACACAGGGTTGTACAGGATGTCATGCTTAGTATATCCTGACTCCTTCCTTATTCCCGCTCAATAGGAAGATTTTACAAGATGTATTTGGAAACCCGACGCAACATTAGCCTGTTAAGTTTTAAGCAATAGAGATACAGCGCAACATGTGAAAAAAAACCTCTTTTTTTTTTACAAAAAACTCAATAACTCGAAAATATAAAAATGAATCATCACCAAAAAGTATACAGATCTTAAGATTAATATAACAAAGAAGTGTTTAAAGTTTTAAGCAATAATCATAAATCGTTTTTGAGATATGGTGCGACATGTAAACCCTCCCTTTTTTTTTTTTTACAAAATACTCCATTACTCAAAAATGAAATTTTGAATCATAACCAAAACGTATACAGATCTTAAGATTAATATAACAAAGACATGTGTAAAGTTTTAAGCAATAATCATAAATCGTTTTTGAGATATGGTGCGACATGTAAACCCCCCCTTTTTTTTTTTACAAAATACTCAATAACTCAAAAATGAAATTTTGAATCATCACCAAAACGTATACAGATCTTAAGATTAATATAACAAAGACATGTGTAAAGTTTTAAGTAATAATCATAAATCGTTTTTGAGATATGGTGCGACATGTGAAAAAAACACACCCCTGTTTTAGTTACAAAGTGCCGTAACTCAAAAAGTTGTAATCTTATTTTCACAAAAAACCCTCCCCCTTTTTTACAAAATACTCAATAACTCAAAAATTAAATTTTGAATCATCACCAAAAAGTATACAGATATTAAGATTAATATAACTAAGAAGTATTTAAAGTTTTAAGCCATAATCAAGAATCGTTTTTGAGATACGGTGCGACATGTGAAAAAAAACACACCCCTGATTTAGTTACAAAGTGCCGTAACTCAAAAAGTTGTAATCTTATTTTCACAAAAAAGTATACAGATCATTTGCACATCATAAGAAACAACTATGTTAAGTTTCATGAAATTTGGATAAGTCGTTCTCAAGTTACGGTGCGACATGTTTACACCGGACAGACGGACAGACGGGCGGACGGACGGACGGACGGACACTGGACATTTGTATACCATAATACGTCCCGTCAAAATTGACGGACGTATAAAAAATAACACAAAAACAGGTTAGACAAAAGGTCTTTCTACTTCCATTGGTAATTATAAATTAAAAAAGGGGCCTTCCGAAGATGATTAGAAACAGTGATCAAAACTTGACAGACAAAAGATTGACGTGCGAGTTTTACACAATGTAATGTGATGCCTGAAACACTTCTCAAGCAACGTGGGTCCTATTTGGCACCACAAATAGCAGAGATCTACAAAAAGCTTGGCTGTGACAAAGAGACGTCTGCAGTTCTCAAACTTTATTTATAGAACGAACAACATAAAAACAAGTACACAATCCCGAACCTAATAACCGTTACACTATCCCCCCTTTTCTTTATAAACAGACAGTTCTCAATAAGAATATCTCTTATTTTTTTGCACAAATGTTTTTGTCAATCTTTGAAACGTAAGGGTTGGTTTATTTTGCGTCCATATCGACTGATTTTAGGTGGGTGCTTTTCTTTTGTCATCTGATGATTCCCAGGTAAGTCTGGAGCCTGTGTCCTCGACTCACTGGAATCTGAACTGTCATCCATCTTGGGTGAAATCTTTGGATTTAAGGCATCATTGAGAGACCCTATCTTCTTGGTTACGTTTG
The DNA here is from genome assembly GCF_036588685.1 of Mytilus trossulus. Classification (NCBI taxonomy): domain Eukaryota; kingdom Metazoa; phylum Mollusca; class Bivalvia; order Mytilida; family Mytilidae; genus Mytilus; species Mytilus trossulus. The sequence continues at coordinate 33,217,418 of NC_086382.1, read as the reverse complement.
CATGGGTCTTACTACCACTTGAGACTGGACTCAGTGTCCCCGAATCACGTGATATAATCTCCTTCTGTTCTGATTCATCATCTTGTTTGGTTGAATTCTTGCCCGAATCTAAACTTTGTATCGTCTGTTCTAATGAACATATGATATAGTCTTCAAATAGTGAATTCTCTTTCTTTGAACTATCAGATTTATCGTCGTTAGCCGCATCATAAGCATCTGAAATTTCGACAACAAATTCTTGCGATAGCTTAATATTCTTGTTCTCAAACCCACCTGAGTCTGGAGCCTGTGTCCTCGGCTCATGTGGCACATTTGAACCAATCGCACTTACCTCGTCCATGTCTGAAACATTATCTTTTTCAAGATTATCCTGTAGGCGAGTTTCCACCAAAACCGACCCAGTGTTGTTATTGTCTTGTAAGGAAGCTGGGTCTAAAACATCAACAATACTTTCTTTTAGACTTTCAACTCCTCCATATACATCTGTCTCGTCCATGGGCTTTAAAGTATCTAAAGTGGGTTCCATTTCAGCCGTCACTCTTGATATTTGGCAATCATTTTCTGTTCGATACCGTCCTAATATCAGCTCATTATTTATCAGCAGATCACCTTGTTTGGCCATTATGATACCATCTACTTCTTTCAGTAAGTCTATTCCAATCAAAATATCATCTCTTATGGGGGCAATACATACTTTCCAAATTATCTCCTTTTTACCCAGTTGAAGCTTTGCAACAATATTCATGTCAGCCTCCATTTCTTTCCCATTTTCTGCATTCAATAAGCAAGCTTTTATACCGGTAGTACCGCTCAAACCAATACAATTTGCAAAGGATCTTGAAAGTACCGTTACATCTGCTCCTGTATCAACAATAGCATCGACCTTATTGCCATTGACTTGAATTGGAATGAGTAAATCTTGTCCTCTGCCAATTTGATAATATATCTCCTTTCACAATCAGCACCAGTATCTTGTCTTCTCATAGGGCTGGGGGATCGTGATCTTTTTGGACAATCACGTTTGAAATGGCTTTTATCGCCACAAAAATAACATCCCGTTGACTGTGCTGTCAAGTTAGCTGGTTTTGAATCATGCAGCATGGCCCTTTCTAAAAGATCTCTTAGTGCTTTGATTTCATTCTGTAATGTTTGATTATCTGGTTTCCGAAATGAATTTACCAACTGCCTAACGCTGTCCATCCCTTCATATTGGTCAGTACTCTTTTCCTCTTCATCTTTCCACGTAACGCGTCTGGTCCTTTGTTTTGTATTATAATCAACATCCCTGCCCAACGTAGCATGATAATTGTGTTGTAGTTGTACAACAATATCTAGTGCTGAAGATACAGTCTTAGGTTGGTTGTTTAAAGCTTCATATGCTATTTTGGCGTTCTTGTGGCCCTTCAAAAAGTGTTCCGCTGCAAGTTCCTCTTGTAACTCGATACTACTTGTTGGGTATGCTCTTGAAACTAATCGTCTTACTTCTTCAGCAAACTCTTCATTCTTTTCATTGTGTTGTCTTAAATCAGATAGTTTTTTTCGTGCAGTGGATGGGGGCTCTTTTCGGTTGAACCTGTTTTCCATGTGACGCGAAATGGATTCAAAACTATCTCTTTCCTGTCGAGGAATTGCGGTCATAAATTTACTCGCCTGTCCTCGCAGGCATTCAATGTACCTATCTAACTTTTCCTCCTCTGTCCATTCGTTTCTCCTAGCTGCCCTGTTGAATGGGATAATAAATCCCTCATAATCATCCTTCCCGTCGAATGTTGGAAGTTTTTGGTGGGGAACGTCACTATTTGGTACTTTTTGTCTTGTCTGCTGTGTATTGTTACTACTGTGCATAGCTTCAATATCACTGGAAAACGAAGGTTGTATGTTTCTTATCAAATCTTGTCTATTATTTGTGTTCATAGAACTCGACCTAGACTCCCATCTTTCTATAGTGCTTAACAACGGTTTAAAAGGGGGGAGTGTTGTGGTATCCCTTGGTGTTGATGACATTGGTGTGTGTGAATTAGCATTTGGTCTGGGACTGTTCCCGCGACCAAACTGCAAAATCCCGTTCTGTCTGTCATCATCTAAATTCTGTGTTGTTGTATCCCTTTGTGTTGATGACAATAGTGTGTGTGAATTTGCATTTGGTCTGGGACTGTTTCCGCGACCAAACTGCAAACTTCCGGTCTGTATGTCATCATCTGTATTCTGGGACGATGGCCTGGGACTGTTCCCTCGACCGAACTGCAAATATTCTATTGGTTGATTATCTAAACTAAATGAAGGTGGTCTGGGACTGTTCCCACGACTGAACTGTAAATCCGATTTCGGCTTGCTATCTTGACCGAACAGAGATTGTCTGTGACTGTTCTCTTGGCCAACCTGAAAACTGTCAACTGGTTTGTTTTCGCCTAACTTAGGGTCTAGGTGTTCATTATTTCCATCATATAATCCATACTTTGGACAAATAGAAGACCCAGAAAAATCGTCAACTGTGTAACCGGAAGTATTAGTTCCTGTGCTCTTAATGTCGGATTTTGATGTCTCCCGGTTCTGCAAAAACGTATTGTTCAATTCTTCTATACTTCTACTTTGTTGGTAGAGTAGCTGCATTGTATTGGCAGAAACCTCATCCTGTTTTCTAAACATATGGCATGGTGTCAGCCAAGGTTCCAATGTCGTTCCCCATTCTTTCTAACACGTTAAGCATTTTTATGCCCAACTGATCACCATTTGGCGGGGAATCTTCACTGACTTTTCGATCAGAACCCGTCTCTACTACTGTATCGTCATTCATGTTTATTATTAAATTGCAATTTATAAAAGATTGTAATTTTCAATCCTGTGGATCGACGTGTACTGAAAATGATTCCCTATCTAACCAATACTCTTGGCATATGTCAAGTGGTAATCTTCTAAACCACTTTTGTGCCAATATTCTTTTAGGATGAAGCCCGTCTCTTAGCAGGTGAAAATTAATATTTTGTCTGTTGTGTGATGACGAGTGGAATAGAACTGAGATAGTCACGTGTAGAACAATTTCACTCATAAGTCCATTATTTTCTAAATTCGATCTGTAATACTTAAAAAAACACGTATTACATGAAACAGTCTAAAAATATGCAAATTATTATGATACAAAATGCAAATCTTGACTAAAATAAAATTAAAATTAAAAAATAAAAATGTTTTTGTATGTCCGGTAATTTGGTGACGAGGTCGGAGCCACCGGAATTATTTTTTTTCAAATGCAAATTTTCGTCAGCTAAATTTTTTGTAAAATTAAAACAATTTTCAGTATTTTAAGTATAAAAATCATACGATCTCACCGGAATAATTATGTTTGGGTTGTGATTGACGGGGATCCGCTTCTGGATCGCCCAATCGTCGACTCACGTGGTTTTCCAAACTGGCAACTTTCCGATGAATTTCCAAACTTCTCAGTCGAATAAATTCACAATAGTCGACACTTCTGACACCAGTGTGATGCCTGAAACATTTCTCAAGCAACGTGGGTCCTATTTGGCACCACAAATAGCAGAGATCTACAAAAAGCTTGGCTGTGACAAAAAGACGTCTGCAGTACTCAAACTTTATTTATAGAACGAACAACATAAAAACAAGTACACAATCCCGAACCCAATAACCGTTACAGTAATTAAAAAATTGACACTGTCTTAGTTTAAGTACACTTGTATTTCTACATCAAAAGCTTATGTCATTCGCACTGTATATTGTCAAAGTTGCGGACTTCTAATTTAATAAAAGGTTGATTTTGATATTTTCATTTGTAACCACTGTAATGACGCCGGGTATAATTGACGAAGCTTTGTTTTTATTCAAGACATTTTTTTCATTTTTTTTTAACTTAAATACACATGCATGATATTCATTAGCACAATTTAAAACTTACATTCAAATGAATTCCAAGAGGATCAACATTACTTTAGACATACAAATGTAGCAACTCATTCCGAACTTTAATAAATAACGACAACTTTTTTTTGCCCATTTCATTATTTTTTTTCCCGAAAATTTTAAAATATAATAAGGAATGGATGGATTTTGTGTAACCTGCATTTGTGTTAAATTATTTATTAATGATCAGGTCGAGAATGCTATAGAAAACAATTACCACTCATTCAAAAAAAGAAGTGTCAGCCTTTTTTTATCATACTGATTTTATTACATTTGTAGATGTCTGTTTCCGTTCGATTCCGTTAAATACCAATTCCTCAGACCAATTCAGTGGTACTTTGCGGAACGTGCAATGTGAAAAATGCCCGGCAGGCATGGCTTTTTATCAGGAATTTAATGTAAAAAAACTCATCAAAATCGGACTTGAAATAAAAAACAAATATATTTTTTCAGGCCCCCCCCCCCCCCAATTGGCCCCCTTAATTTCGGGTCCCATAAGAGCAATATAAATCCGTAGGCAGTCTACAAGTAGAAAATTTATAAGGAATATAAAGAACAGGTTTTTATTTCATTATAGATGTCTGTTTCCGTTCGATTCCGCTAAATACCAATTCCTCAGAGCAATTGGTACTTTGCGGAACGGAACGGAACGGAATAATAATTTAAAAGTTTAAATCAGATTCAACTTGATCACTGTCTCTAATCATCATGGGAACAGGCTGTTGAAGGCCTATTTTTTAAAATATAATTACCGATGGAAGGAGTAAGATTTTTGTTTTTGTCTAAGCTGCCTTTGTTTTAAATTCTTAATTATTTATCAGGTCGGGAATGCTATCTAAAACACTTATTTCTCGTGCAAAAAGGGGTGTCAGACACATTTTTTTAATCATACTGCTTTTATTACATTATAAATGTCTGGTTCCGTTCGATTCCGTTAAATACCAATTCCTCAGAGCAATTGGTACTTTGCGGAACGGAACGGAACGGAATAATAAATTAAAAAGTTTAAATCAGATTCAACTTGATTATTGTTTCTAATCCTCGTCGGCACGAGAGGTGGAAGGCCTCTTTTAAAAAATATAATTACCAATGGAAGGAGTAAGACTTTTTGTCTAAGCTGCCTTTGTTTTAAATTCTTAATTATTTATCAGGTCGGGAATGCTATCTAAAACACTTATTTCTCGTGCAAAAAGGGGTGTCAGACACATTTTTTTTTATCATACTGCTTTTATTACATTATAAATGTCTGGTTCCGTTCGATTCCGTTTAATACCAATTCCTCAGAGCAATTGGTACTTTGCGGAACGGAACGGAACGGAATAATAAATTAAAAAGTTTAAATCAGATTCAACTTGATTACTGTTTCTAATCATCGTCGGAACGAGAGGTGGAAGGCCTCTTTTAAAAAATATAATTACCGATGGAAGGAGAAAGACTTTTTGTGTAACCTGCCTTTGTGTTAAATTTTTTATTATTGATCAAGTCGAAAATGCTATCTAAAACACATACCAGTCATGCAAAAAGAGGAGTCAGACAATTTTTTTATCATACTGCTTTTATTACATTATAAATGTCTGGTTCCGTTCGATTCCGTTAAATACCAATTCCTCAGAGCAATTGGTACTTTGCGGAACGGAACGGAACGGAATAATAAATTAAAAAGTTTAAATCAGATTCAACTTGATTACTGTTTCTAATCCTCGTCGGCACGAGAGGTGGAAGGCCTCTTTTAAAAAATATAATTACCAATGGAAGGAGTAAGATTTTTTGTTTTTGTCTAAGCTGCCTTTGTTTTAAATTCTTAATTATTTATCAGGTCGGGAATGCTATCTAAAACACTTATTTCTCGTGCAAAAAGGGGTGTCAGACACATTTTTTTATCATACTGCTTTTATTACATTATAAATGTCTGGTTCCGTTCGATTCCGTTAAATACCAATTCCTCAGAGCAATTGGTACTTTGCGGAACGGAACGGAACGGAATAATAAATTCAAAAGTTTAAATCAGATTCAACTTGATTACTGTTTCTAATCCTCGTCGGCACGAGAGGTGGAAGGCCTCTTTTAAAAAATATAATTACCAATGGAAGGAGTAAGATTTTTTGTTTTTGTCTAAGCTGCCTTTGTTTTAAATTCTTAATTATTTATCAGGTCGGGAATGCTATCTAAAACACTTATTTCTCGTGCAAAAAGGGGTGTCAGACACATTTTTTTATCATACTGCTTTTATTACATTATAAATGTCTGGTTCCGTTCGATTCCGTTAAATACCAATTCCTCAGAGCAATTGGTACTTTGCGGAACGGAACGGAACGGAATAATAAATTCAAAAGTTTAAATCAGATTCAACTTGATTACTGTTTCTAATCCTCGTCGGCACGAGAGGTGGAAGGCCTCCTTTAAAAAATATAATTACCAATGGAAGGAGTAAGATTTTTTGTTTTTGTCTAAGCTGCCTTTGTTTTAAATTCTTAATTATTTATCAGGTCGGGAATGCTATCTAAAACACTTATTTCTCGTGCAAAAAGGGGTGTCAGACACATTTTTTTTATCATACTGCTTTTATTACATTAAAAATGTCTGGTTCCGTTCGATTCCGTTAAATACCAATTCCTCAGAGCAATTGGTACTTTGCGGAACGGAACGGAACGGAATAATAAATTAAAAAGTTTAAATCAGATTCAACTTGATTACTGTTTCTAATCCTCGTCGGCACGAGAGGTGGAAGGCCTCTTTTAAAAAATATAATTACCAATGGAAGGAGTAAGATTTTTGTTTTTGTCTAAGCTGCCTTTGTTTTAAATTCTTAATTATTTATCAGGTCGGGAATGCTATCTAAAACACTTATTTCTCGTGCAAAAAGGGGTGTCAGACACATTTTTTTAATCATACTGCTTTTATTACATTATAAATGTCTGGTTCCGTTCGATTCCGTTAAATACCAATTCCTCAGAGCAATTGGTACTTTGCGGAACGGAACGGAACGGAATAATAAATTAAAAAGTTTAAATCAGATTCAACTTGATTACTGTTTCTAATCCTCGTCGGCACGAGAGGTGGAAGGCCTCTTTTAAAAAATATAATTACCAATGGAAGGAGTAAGACTTTTTGTCTAAGCTGCCTTTGTTTTAAATTCTTAATTATTTATCAGGTCGGGAATGCTATCTAAAACACTTATTTCTCGTGCAAAAAGGGGTGTCAGACACATTTTTTTTATCATACTGCTTTTATTACATTATAAATGTCTGGTTCCGTTCGATTCCGTTAAATACCAATTCCTCAGAGCAATTGGTACTTTGCGGAACGGAACGGAACGGAATAACAAATTAAAAAGTTTAAATCAGATTCAACTTGATTACTGTTTCTAATCCTCGTCGGCACGAGAGGTGGAAGGCCTCTTTTAAAAAATATAATTACCAATGGAAGGAGTAAGATTTTTGTTTTTGTCTAAGCTGCCTTTGTTTTAAATTCTTAATTATTTATCAGGTCGGGAATGCTATCTAAAACACTTATTTCTCGTGCAAAAAGGGGTGTCAGACACATTTTTTAATCATACTGCTTTTATTACATTATAAATGTCTGGTTCCGTTCGATTCCGTTAAATACCAATTCCTCAGAGCAATTGGTACTTTGCGGAACGGAACGGAACGGAATAATAAATTAAAAAGTTTAAATCAGATTCAACTTGATTACTGTTTCTAATCCTCGTCGGCACGAGAGGTGGAAGGCCTCTTTTAAAAAATATAATTACCAATGGAAGGAGTAAGACTTTTCGTCTAAGCTGCCTTTGTTTTAAATTCTTAATTATTTATCAGGTCGGGAATGCTATCTAAAACACTTATTTCTCGTGCAAAAAGGGGTGTCAGACACATTTTTTTTTATCATACTGCTTTTATTACATTATAAATGTCTGGTTCCGTTCGATTCTGTTAAATACCAATTCCTCAGAGCAATTGGTACTTTGCGGAACGGAACGGAACGGAATAATAAATTAAAAAGTTTAAATCAGATTCAACTTGATTACTGTTTCTAATCCTCGTCGGCACGAGAGGTGGAAGGCCTCTTTTAAAAAATATAATTACCAATGGAAGGAGTAAGATTTTTGTTTTTGTCTAAGCTGCCTTTGTTTTAAATTCTTAATTATTTATCAGGTCGGGAATGCTATCTAAAACACTAATTTCTCGTGCAAAAAGGGGTGTCAGACACATTTTTTTAATCATACTGCTTTTATTACATTATAAATGTCTGGTTCCGTTCGATTCCGTTAAATACCAATTCCTCAGAGCAATTGGTACTTTGCGGAACGGAACGGAACGGAATAATAAATTAAAAAGTTTAAATCAGATTCAACTTGATTACTGTTTCTAATCCTCGTCGGCACGAGAGGTGGAAGGCCTCTTTTAAAAAATATAATTACCAATGGAAGGAGTAAGACTTTTTGTCTAAGCTGCCTTTGTTTTAAATTCTTAATTATTTATCAGGTCGGGAATGCTATCTAAAACACTTATTTCTCGTGCAAAAAGGGGTGTCAGACACATTTTTTTTATCATACTGCTTTTATTACATTATAAATGTCTGGTTCCGTTCGATTCCGTTAAATACCAATTCCTCAGAGCAATTGGTACTTTGCGGAACGGAACGGAACGGAATAACAAATTAAAAAGTTTAAATCAGATTCAACTTGATTACTGTTTCTAATCCTCGTCGGCACGAGAGGTGGAAGGCCTCTTTTAAAAAATATAATTACCAATGGAAGGAGTAAGATTTTTGTTTTTGTCTAAGCTGCCTTTGTTTTAAATTTTAATTATTTATCAGGTCGGGAATGCTATCTAAAACACTTATTTCTCGTGCAAAAAGGGGTGTCAGACACATTTTTTTAATCATACTGCTTTTATTACATTATAAATGTCTGGTTCCGTTCGATTCCGTTAAATACCAATTCCTCAGAGCAATTGGTACTTTGCGGAACGGAACGGAACGGAATAATAAATTAAAAAGTTTAAATCAGATTCAACTTGATTACTGTTTCTAATCCTCGTCGGCACGAGAGGTGGAAGGCCTCTTTTAAAAAATATAATTACCAATGGAAGGAGTAAGACTTTTCGTCTAAGCTGCCTTTGTTTTAAATTCTTAATTATTTATCAGGTCGGGAATGCTATCTAAAACACTTATTTCTCGTGCAAAAAGGGGTGTCAGACACATTTTTTTTTATCATACTGCTTTTATTACATTATAAATGTCTGGTTCCGTTCGATTCCGTTAAATACCAATTCCTCAGAGCAATTGGTACTTTGCGGAACGGAACGGAACGGAATAATAAATTTAAAAAGTTAAAATCAGAACCAATGTTTCTAATCATCGTCGGAAAGGACGACGTGAGGTCAGTCTAGATATCATAATGCATGACTTGCAAATGCGTTAATTTCATGATAATTTATCAGGACAATCCGACATATTCATCTACAGAATAGTTCCCGATGTTATACATTATTGCACATTTCACCTGTGAAGATGAGATTAAGTATACATTTGTGTTATTTGTATATGGAAAACCGTAAAACACAGAAATTTTAAAGTTTGTTTTGTTTTAAAGATTTTTCGAAATTTTGATAAATGCCCCCTTTGGATACCTTAAATGAAATTCTGTTCCGTTCCGTTCCGTTCCGTAAAGTACCAATAGCCATAATGACCACAATCAACGAGCTGATTATTATGTCATGACTTAGGTGCGCATGCAGACCCCCACCTTCAACCCTCCCCAATTCGATAAATTAGTTCAGCTTTGTCAGTGAGGCTTTAAAGGCCTCGACGACGGTGCTGATGCTACCCCAGGAGGGAGAGCGTTCCAATTCCTGATTGTTCTTGGGAAAAATTAGTATTTCCCGTAATCACTTCTGCTTGCAGGAATTTGGAAACTTTTGTCGTGCATTTTCCCCGACAGTCGTGTTGGTTGCATAAGACGACCTTCCTTAGTTACAGCCACTTTGTCGTGTTCTATTTTATAGAGCATAGTTAGCCTAGCGTCTTTTCGCCTTTTTCCAGAGATGGCCATTCAAGGTGCTCAATCATTTTGCTGACACTTGAGTGATTATGGTGTTTGTATCTTGCTGCTCTTCTCTGGACCATTTCTAAACGATCTATTCGGTTTTAAAGTATGGGTCCCATACTGGACTTGCATACTCTATTATTCGTCTTGAAAGGCTTTTGTATGCATTTTCTTTTACTGAAGTTGCTCCTATATTTAGATTTCTCTTAAGGCAGCAACCATTTGATTTTCTGGGGCAAAGAACAATCTATTTTTTTAGCGACAAACCGAAAACATTTTTTTTCTTTCAATTTTAGCATTACATATAGTGGCAGCTGAGGGTGAAACAAACAATTTTTTTTTCTCAAGGTCCAAAACAAATTTTTTTTTTTCACCAAAACCTGGAAACAAACTTAAAAAAAACACACCAGAAAATCAAATGGTTGCTGCTTAAGGAAGCCTAATATTGACCTGTTGGCTTTGTTGCATATATTATTGATATGATCATTCCACTTGAGTTCGGATGTAAAGGTGCAACCAAGGTATTTAGCACTTTTGACAGGTTCCAGTTTGTGGCCATGCAATGTGTAAGATGTTAGAATGGTGTTGTTTTTGCGGCTGATGGTGAGAACGTTGCATTTGTTCGGATGGAAGGACATTTTCCATTTGGCTTCCCATGTTCCCAGTTTGTCGAGGTCGCTTTGAACTTGAGGTCATTTGAATCTTTGTCAGATGAGATGGTAAGATATGCGATTGTATCATCAGCAAATAGGCGGACAGTGGATTTGATCCCATCTGGCATGTCGTTGATGTAGAACAGGAATAATTAATGCAGGACCAAGGACAGAGCCTTGGGGAACTCCAGATTCTACATCAATATGTGATGAGCACTCTCCATCCACTACCACTGCTTGCGTTCGATGGGATAGGAAGCTGGCAATCCATCTAGCTATTGGTTTTACCACTGATACCGTAATGTTCTAGTGTGTGTACTGGTTGTCACGGGCGACCATGTCTGTTATAAAAAATCACATCTTTAGGCAGATCGTTTTAAAAGAAAGATTAAGTTTTTTAGAACCAATTAAAGCTGTTAAATGGAAGGAGTATTTCGCTATACAAATGTATATGACATATATCACTCTCATTACTATGATGATTATTTTATAAAAATTATTGCGGCGGAACACTGTCAGAATAAAATCGTTTTGGGTTTTTTAGTCAATAAGTGAGCGGGGTCATAAAAATCTTATGTAAATAGCAATATTTACAGAAATCGTTTTAGAATTTTTGATAAAGTCAATGTTAATTTATAATATTTTCTTGTACACTGATTGATTATATAATGGACTTTTATTTAAAGCCGTGCTGATGATCTATTAATAGTATTATATCGTTGGTTATTAGGCGTAGTTTGGTCGGTACTTCTCGCGAGATTTTGCGTTGGTTTGTTGTCAACGATACTGCCCAGACAAGTTGGTCAAATAAATATTCCACTGCAACACAGACGACAAGAATGGATGAATTTCAAACCGGAGAGGATGTAAGTTACCACTTAATTAAACAACGAAATCATTTACAATTAAGATAGTTCAAAGTAATCGATTAGCAATGACTCATTACGCACGTAAACAGATACTATACAAGGAACTTTGGTCGATGCATGGATCAGATTTATTATGTTGTTGTATCAAATTAGAAGTGATATTATGATCATATTAATCATATGTTAAAGTGGGTAAATTAAACATTATTAAGTATTTACCGAAACAAGCAAAATGTTCTGTCCTTTCCAAGGTAACAGCTGCTATAGTATGTCATATAAATCATAATTAAATGATACATCATTGTACATGTACACTTGTGAACTTTGCCAGTAGTGGCAGTGTGAAGATCAATTTAAATTCCTTATTAAAGAATATATTATGTTGTTTGAGATCTATTGACTTTTTTTTATATTTGTAATATAAACATTTAGAAATTGAAAATGTATGTGAAATTACACATTATTCGATAAGAGGAATCGTCTCATGCTTGAGAAGTTGAATTGTATGTTAGCATTTTTGTATGCGTACAATACCAGTGCAATTGATCATATATTTCGCATTTATATTATATTATTTGATTCAACATGTTACGCAACTATAGCTTTTAACTTCCTACTACATGTATTAAAGTCTCCAGATTCAACAAACTAACTTGCCTTTACATATGTATATCATTATGACCATTGTCTATCAACACATCGTTAACTAATATATGAACAAAAAGTCATGTTACAAAATGTTACTTATTACAGGCAAATGCCTAGCTTAATAATCATGCTTATGAGGTAAAGTGAATCCCTGTAACATAAGCTATGTACATTCACATGCACTCTTGTACAAACTTTCTGTTATCAAGTTTATCCTGTATTTATGATATCTATTGATTTTTTTTCAGACTGCCTTTGTTGTAGATGAAGTGACAACCATAATAAAGGAGGTATGTGTTTCAGTTTGTCTTTAGTGAACATTTATTAAGAAAATGACTGTTTTCAAACTTCTTAATGATCAGCAGATTGTGTGTATGCATGTAGGGTAAACAAAATCTTTAACTCTAAATATCATACATTCTACATCATGTACATGTTAAGAAACCCTTCAAGTGATGTCTAACATCTCATTCTCTCCTTATGTGTTCAGTGTTCCAGCTAAATAATGAAGGTTTAACTTTAAGAAAGATCCAATTTAAAATCAATAGGTTAAAACAAAATTTTAAGAAAAGATTATCAAATATTCAAATTAATATAGGTACTGTCAAAGTTGACTCAGTTTATAATGAATTTTCCATGATGCAGTCCTTACTTGGACCTTGTGTGTTCTAAAGCATAACTTAGCTACCTAAAACATGTTACATTGTTTCTTTCTACAAGGTATTTTTCTATTAAATACAATGTCCATGATGTATATGTTTAAGCTTTGGACAAATTGGAGAATATATATAATCAGGCCTAAAATAAAATATTGTTTGTTTCCCCAATCCCGACCGACCCTGCAAAAACAGTGCTACTCATAAAATTTTATTGTCAAAACTAAGTCAAATATTATTTTATTCATTTCCAATTTCCTGGCTTGCTGGATTGTACGATATTGTTCAAGCTTTTTGGAAAAATAAAATTATTTCCCTACCTACCTACCCACAGATGGCTTGGCAAGGTCGGGATTGGGGAAACAAATAATATATTAATTTACGCCTCACAAGTATCAAATCTGGTACATGTATTTATTAAATTTCATGCTCCATATTAAAAGATTAAATAATAATGAAATTTTCATTTTAGTCCATAGAAGGTGCCATTGGAGGAAACTCTTATCAACATAATAAAGTGAACCAATGGACATCAAATGTTGTAGAACAGTGCTTGAATCAACTGACCAAATTGGGCAAACCATTTAAATATATTGGTAAGTATGTGACAGGATAATGGATATCATCATGACAGTAACTTGAGTAAGGATTAAAAAAACTAGTTGACAATATCTTTTTAATGTCATCAAGGCAAATAAATTGTAAAAGAAAAAGGCTAGACTTTCCAAAATACACATGTACATTGTACAGTGTATTGTAATGATCAAGTTGACAAATAAATATCCTTTTGCAAAAATACATGAACATGTATTTTCCAATCTTATAATCTTATTCATTTGATAAAAATAAAACATACAAATGGTAAAACCAGGTTTCATATATAAATATATATTTCTCTAATTCTATGGAAAATTATTCCTTTTCGAACCCGTTGTATAAAAAAATTTAATCAACGTGTGGTTGCTGGTGATCTCAAAAGATCATTGGATGATTTTAAGGGTCATGACCTTTTTAGCTGACTGGATGAATCAAAATATGATAACAGGTGTTAATGAAATTGACAACTTCGTGCAATGTGAAAGGCACTCAAAGGGGAATTTTTCGGTTAACAAAAAAAGAAAAGGTCTTTTAATCATTAGAGAAACAGATTCTTACATAGTTACTCGTGGATTATCGGATTTATTCAATCTCGATAGTTAAATTATAAATTTTAAAGTCCTCGCCGAGGCGGCTCGGACTTTAAAATTGATAATTTAACTATCTTGATTGGATAAATCCGATAATCCACTGGTATCAATGTAAGAATCTATATATATACATGTATGTCATGTTTGTGATTATACATACACTTTGGCTGAGATATAGTTTAAATTTCAGCAAAGTTATATAAGCTTTTTTAAATCATGTGTGAAATTGCATAAGCTGTCTTGAGGTGTTTCTGGTGTTAAACAAGTGTGGTCACTCATAGTGTTAATATTTGAACATGTTGTACTAGGAAAGGATTTATACACTGAAAATGCTGAAAGTTTCAACCAATATTAATTTTGAAAATTGTGAAATAAAGTTTCCTAACTTGCATATAAGATATTATGTTTTAATTAAAATTTAAGTTAGTCAAGTAAAAATATCTGTTTAATAGCTCAATTTTAGAGTCATATAGTTATATGTTGATTTTCATTTAGTAACATGTGTCCTCATGCAAAAGACAGGAAGTGGACTTCATGTGGCTTCTTCCTGTTTGTGGGACAACCAGGCTGATGGTCAGTTATTACAGATGTGTATACCTCAACATTTGTTCAGATTTATTTTGTTATTGGGATACTATGGAATATAAACCTTTGATATTTTTATATATCATGTATATATATAGAATGAAATGCATTTGTATACATATTAACATACATTGTACCAGTTCAACTAGCAGTTGTTATTAGAGCCTTTAGTCTTTGTAAATATATATTAAAAAAATCCATTGTCAATTTTTTAAGATTGAAAAAAAAGGCTTCAGAAAATTGATTTGTGTACTAGCATGTCTAGTCTGATTTTCAGTCTTTTGGAGAGAAAGAAACTTTGACACAATTCCTATGTCCAGTACAAAGTTTGCCAGTTCAGGCATAACCAAACACAATGGTACAATGTATGGATGGCTATACATATGTATTGGGTATTTTTCTTCTCCCTATTCCTTATACATGTAGCTTGTTATTTTGCTTACAGTAACCTGTGTAATTATGCAGAAGAATGGTGCTGGTTTACATACTGCAAGTTCCTGCTTCTGGGATAACTCGACAGATGGTTAGTTTTCATAAATTAAAGGAACCAGATTCAAGATTGCAAAAAAAAATGTGGCTGATTGAATTTATAATTTAACATAGAAGAGTTATGTCTTTTATGAATTTTCTTTACAATTAGCAATGATTAGTGAGAAAAAGAAAAAAAAAGAACTAAGCATTACAATTATAAAAGTAATGGTGGTTGCAGTTAACAATATGAGTCTGAAAATTCCTGTATTTCGGTGCATGGTTATATACTAATAGCTAAACATAAGACAATAATCTGTAATCTGTTTAAAAAAGATAAAAATATTATTATTTTATTGACTGCCATCATGAATCTGAGTTAGCATGTTAATTACTTTTAGTGGTATGGTTTAATTTTTTACATTCATTTATGTTTATATCATTGTGTATTATTCTCTGAAGTCTGAAAATCTTGTATTTGTTTTATGTTTAATTCTACCTACATGTATAAATGCATGATTAAGTGGGATTGGATATTTCTCTACTATGCATGTTCAAGATAAACATGATAAAGAGATGCGTTTATAAAATATGATCTTTCCCATGATAGATACCTAAACAAAGGAATAAAGTTATTATAGTCATTATTTGACTAAAACATAGTGTAAATTTACCATATATGTTATTAAATTAAAGTATGGTGTGTTTAGTCAATAAAAAAAATATTTCACAAGTGATGACAACCAATCAGGGCCCAAATTATATATTTGGTAAAAATTCCTTTATTCTTATTTTTGGGGGATTAGGAAATTACATGCACACATTTACACTAAAGCAAGTTTATGTTTTGTGAGATTATATAAATAGTTTAATAGCTATAATAAAGCTTTTCTTAAATTATTTTCTTGTTTTTTTTGGCTTTGTTTTTATGACAAAGTTGAATATTATTGAAGAAATTGTGACTACAATTAAATAGCACTAAAAGCTTGTGAAATTCTTAATATATCTTGATCTGGTTTATTTCCAAACATAACAAAATGTACATGTTGGTGACATGCTATTTCCTAAAACATCTGACATGAAAATTTACTGCATAATTAATAATGATTTAGAACAGAATCTACAGAATTTAAAATCATTTTTTCGGATATTTAAAATTGATATAGAATGTACATTAATCCATTTCAATTATTATTGTGTACGGTGAATTTTTCTTTTTTTGTTGAATATCAGTTTTCCACAGATTACAGGGTTACAGAGGAACCAAGAACTCAAATGTTCAATAAATTGCACATTTTTGTGGCAAAACCTTGAAATCAAATATCCATAAAAATGCGAATTTTGCTCAATCCACAAAAACTGGTACCCACGAAAAATAAATGAATCCACAGTTGAACAGAGTCAACTGAATTTTAAAATTGATATAAGATGTATGTGAAATTAATATCAATTATTTGTATGTGTATGAAATCTAGTCTCTTGACATAATTATATAACATAATTCCATCTTTGTTTTTTAGGAAGCTGTACAGTAAGATGGGAAAACAAGACAATGTACTGTATAGTATCAGTATTTGGACTGACGATCTAATCACCTTGTGACAACATTGAACAATTTGACTGCTAAACATCTATGTATATAATGTAAACAAGGATTTTATTTATGGAGGAGGAGCATTTATTATATTATCATGGGATGTTGGTGTACCAGCTGACAAAGCAGAACATTCCAATGCGATGTCAGATTATTTCCGAAAACATTCTTTTCATTAATTTTGAGGAAACATTTTGACTTTCATACTCTCTGTGTAATTTGAACAAATTAGAGCCTAAAAAAGTAATCTGCTTGAGATTTTTTTTTATTTTCATTTCTGCAATATTTATGAGCTCTTCCTACAAAATACAAATATTTGTACATGTTAATTTATCAAAGAAAATTATTATTTGTTTATTTGTTTTGTTCTGTGATATTTTACATGCTTTGTACTTATTTGATCATTTAGTACTAACGAATTAGCAATTTATTTTGAACAAACAAGTGTGGTAAAGTTATATAAATGGTAGATTTTTAAAACCAATTAACACATTTTGCATGGTTGTTTGATTCATAGATAATTTTATGCAGATCTTTCTGTCATTGTCAAAAAGAAAGCCATTAATACCAGCCTGTCAACTTGCTGTATTTATCATATTATAGAAAATTATTAAATTGTGTTCACAAATTGAAATTCTTGTTGTTAAAACATAGTTATAAAAAAGAAGATGTGATATGATTGCTAATGAGACAACACTTCACAAGTGATCAAGTGACACAGAAATTATAGGTCAACAATAAGCAAAGCCCATACCACATAGTCAGCTATCAAAGGCAGTGTACTGTCTACTGACAAATGTAAAACAATTCAAATGATAAAACTAAGAATTATGTACAACAAAAATTGTGCTAAAAAAATATGTAATATTATGGTAACAAATGACAACCACTGAATAACAGGCTCCTGATATGAGGCAAATACATACAGAATGTGGTTGGGTTAAACATGTTAACACTCTAACCGTAAACAGTGGTCACTGGTGTATTAACAGCTAGTACAACATTAAAAGGAACTATGAAAATCATTTGAAAAAGGTTTAACTTATCAGATGGATACAAATAGAAATACATCTAACAAAAGCACAGAGTGGATGTGGCTGAATCCCAACAACAAAAAGACACTTAGGGATGTAGTTCGGTGAGGTTTTGGAATTTGTGTCATGTGTTAGGACTTCTTGTTGTATTTTCCATAAGATAGGATACAATACAAGTAAAGAAAATTTGAAAGCAGATTTTAATATACTCAACACTAGCCAATAGCAATTTCAGAATCTAAGGAATAATAGGAAATTTAATTGTTTGCACCCGATGCAATAAAATTAAAAGAAGAGTTTTACCCTTGAAATTCTACTAGTATGTCAACTTTTGTCTGCAGAAAATATAGGCAGAAATGGCGAAGTTCAGTCTTTTGTATGTGAAACCAGAGATCTTGAAGGTTCAATTGAGCTTTTCTTATTTCTTGGTGTCCATTGTCATCCATTAATCTTGACAACAATTGTACCTTTATTGATGATTGTTACTAATTTCTTATTGAAAAATATAAATAATAAAAAGTAAAATCACAAAAATACTGAACTCCGAGGAAAATTCAATTGGAAAGTCCCTAATCAGATGGCAAAATCAAATGACAAAACACGTCTAACGTATGGACAACAACAGTCATATTCCTGATTTGGCACAGGCATTTTCAAATGTAGAAAATGGTGGATTGAACCTGGTTTTATAGCGCTAAACCTCTCACTTTTACAAGTGTCATCAAATTCTGTTAAAGAATTAAAGAAAGGGCAAAAATTACCAGCCAGACGAGATCAATGAGTCAGCATGCTAGAAATCTTTGGTTAACTCCTACAATATACATGCAGGTGTATTTCTGTAACAAGTCAGGAATATGGCAGTTGTTATCAAATAGCTCATTTCTATTTATGTTGCTGTTTGTTTATGTTGTAGTTCAGTGTTTCTGTTGTTCCATTGTTTTCCTCTTATTGTTGTGTTTCCCCTCTGTTTTGGTTCATAAGCTGAATTTGTTTTATCTTTTAAATGCATTTTTTATGAGTATTAAACAATGGTATACTACAAAGAAACATCCACTTAACTTCAAGAAGGGTTATAGTTTTTTTTCTAAAAAAAATAAATTAATCTGATCCCCAATTTAATGAAAAAAAACAATCTGCCCAAGCATATGAAAAAAAATGTTCTGAATCCAGATTTCCCCCACGCCTTATGGTAAAATATTGACAGAAAAAAATGAAAGTTTTGAAAAACTAACCAAAATAAGGTCCAGTCCGTGTGCTGGCATATTTCAACTGAACTTGACCTCATTAAAATGATGATTGATAACATGGCATTTGTAGTACAACATTTATCTGAAAGACATTTAACTGATCTGTTAAGCTAGTGACATATTTAAACAGTGTGTACTGCTCTTACTTTTTATAATCCTTGAACACATGAGTATCAATTCTCAACATTTCCTGGCTTTTTTTTCAAGGAACTACAAATCAGAGCTTCTGAAAATGTTTTGCAACACACTAGTGTGAAGCATTTTCAACTGCTGTTTACTAAAAACTTTGAAGCAAAATATCACATACATGACTAACAAGTGAAACTGCGAGCTACTGCTCACTGATGATACCCCCGCCGCAAGTGGATAATATAAATAGTGTAAAAATATGCAAATGTTCGGTAAACTGGAAGTTGTCGAGTAATGAATCTGAATCTTCACACAGTATAGCTGACTTATATAAGTCCTGAAACCAAATTTCAGAAATCCTTGTATTGTAGTTCCTGAGAAAAATGTGACGAAAATTTTCAACTTGGCTATCATGTGTAAAATCATACAAAAAAAAAAGTGTTCGGTAAACAGGAAGTTGTCAAGTGATCAATCTGAAAACACATCACACGGTATAGCTGACTTATACAAATCCTGAAACCAAATTTCAGAAATCATTGTATTGTAGTTCCTGAGAAAAATGTGATGAAAATTTTCAACTTTCCCCTTTTTTAAAGGGGGGGTATAATGAGCATTATCTTTATAATAACACACTTTTGGGTAGTTCATACCTTAGCTTATGTTACATGTGTTACATGTCAATTGTTGCTTTAGATTATCAAATTAAGGGTTTACAAAAAGGAGACCTTATCACACCTTCTTATAGTTACAGAATTATAACTTTCTGTGGCAACAGCATCAGGATATAAACCAAAACTACAGAATTACAAATAATGATCAATAATTTATTCATAAGCAACAGGTTTCCGAGAATATGAGTTTGATTCCTGTTCTAAACTAGCTTGAGACTCTGTGTCATTAGAGTTCTGAAAACTTGATTTACTATCTTGTTGAATTGACAAATTTCCAGGGTTCTGTGATAGTACATCCTTATTCTGAATATAGCGTGGATCAATAATGTTCAGCTTAGGTTTGGGTGGTTGTGACACAGGCGTAAAGGATGTTGGCTGTACATTTGCAGGTTCATTTGAATAACCAGCTGAGTTTGTTAAATACATTTGATCAGAGCTATAATTGTTCAAATTGTCAGGATGCTGACTAAAAATTTCAGAAGCCTGCTGATTTCCAGAATTTGAAAACTGATGTGTATAATCTGTGGTTACATTGCTTACATTCTGTCCAACATATGCAAGCGATTGTTCAGTAGAAACAGGAGTTTGATAATTAACATTTGCCGGAGGTTGAAATGGAATTTCAGGATACTGATAACGTGGCTGACTGGTTACATTGCTAACATCATGTCCTACATAAGCATGTGATTGTTCAGACGAAACAGGAGTTTGATCATTTAAATTTGCCGGAGGTTGAAAAGGAAATTCAGGATACTGATAATTCGGCTGACTATAGTTCTGTTGATTATTTTGTAATGTCACTTTATTTGGTGGCGGCACTGAGACATCAAATAATGGAACATTATTCTCTGAGTCCTGGGAACCAACAGCTTTTACATCAGGAGGTAGAGGTATGCTTGACAAATTATCTATACCCAAAGATGTATCAGGGTGGTCTCCTTTTTTCTTGTTTGGTGTTAATGGATCCCTCTTTAGTATAACAAATTTAGAAGTTTCAGTTTTTTGTACAGATTGTTTTTTGTTTATAAAACCAGATTTGGTCTTATTATCTGTATATAAAGACATGGGAGGCGCAAAGTCTTGATTTCTTTCTTTTCTCCTGTCTTCAAAGTATTTTTCCTCACTTGTTGGTTGAAATAATTCTACAAAAAGAAATATAAATTTAAGTTTTAGTGTAGAATGTAATTGAAAACACTGTATTGTTTATTATTGATATTCATACAGTAGCAAATTATTAATCTCAAATGGAGAAAAGACGACAGACTATCTATAATAATTTCTGACAGAGCACTATAGGATATCATTTTAAAATTCAAGAATGTTGTGTGAATTCATTAATTTTTGTGGGTGAAGGAAAATTGTATTTGTCCAAATTCATTTGTTTTCAATTTGGGAGTTTTGACAGCCTCTGTAAGTCTGTATACATGCCTATTTATGTTAGTTTTTCATCGAATATCTAAAGTTTGGATTAATCTATACCATCATAAATCTATAGTGTTAATTGAAGAATAATGAATCCACAGTATCTCTCTCATGCATAGTTATATTCCTGGACCAGGTTCGACTAGTGTAAATCACAATTAATTGTTTTGTAAACATTTTAAATACTTAAATACATGATTTGTCATATGTGTATTAGTTCGAGATAAATAATGAATTTTAAATGCTTTTGTTAACCTTGGGATCCTAAATTTAGTTCAACTCAACTGAAATTTCGACTCATCCAATTTTGACTCATCAGGATTCACATTACATACATTTATATAGAACAGAGTTCAGGACCACGTGAAAAGTTCAACACACTTGAGATTTCGAGTCAACCCAGTTCAAGACAACGAGAGTTAACCATGTTTACTGTATATGAAAATAGTCTATTATAAACTATATATCATAGCTATTCACTATAGACTTTTCCTTCAATACTCCTTACTTTCTTTGCCTTTGTCCCACTCTCTCGTAAGTTGGTTGTGCTTTAAACTTTCATCTCTGGTCAGTAGTTCTGGTTTTATGGGTCCTACAGGGACCATTTCTTCCAACTTTGGAGCAGGGACCATTTCTTTTATCTTTGGACCAATATCAGCATCTTCATCATCCTCTGTAAAATAAATTCATAGAATAAATTTATTTGAAAAATCCAAAACTCTGGAAAAGATATTTGAAGAGTTAAGATAAAAATTTGAAAAAATTCTAGAATTGTAGTACTTATTTCAGCAAAAATGTTAATTGACCTTGACTTTACAAATATGTCACCACAGTAATCCCTTTTTCAAGAAAAAAATGCTTCCAAAAGAGAGAATGATACACTCTTTGTAAAATAAAGGTTAGATCTCAAAAGGACATGGTCACCAAACAGTGTTAGAGACAAAATTTTATGGCACTATAAAAATTGCCAATTGCAACCAAAAATCCATAGTGGAGCAGGACCAGCCTACCTATAAATTAAGATCTCCACTTTTTATGGTTGGATTTGTGTTGCTCATTTAGTTTTATGTGTAGACTGTTGATTGTCTTTTCGTAATTTTCTTTCATGGAATTGTACAATTTCTTTTAAGGTGGCTCGGGACTAATCGACTGCGCATAATTTCACACATGAATAACAAAAGTATTTGTCGTAAATTCAATATATTTTTTTTTAATACTTTCATTGATTAGAAATGTTAAATCATTGTAATTATGTAACAAATAGAATATTTTTGTTATCCATATTTGTTAAATGGTCAAAATGACATTTCACCCATTTTCACCATTTTCCCGCCAAAATTTTGGTTTTAAGGCAAAATAATTTTTTTTCTTATCGGTGACCTATGTTTTTTATTTGCTCATTCTTTGAAGCTATATTTTAGCTTTTTATATTCCAGTTTTTGAGTAAGTGTCATAGAACGCTTTTTTGTTTTTCGATAAAAATATGTCAACAACTCTATTTTCCCTATCATTTCATTGAAAAATGGTCCCTTTTACATACTTATTTAAAAGTAAAATTTTGAGCTTAAATGGTCTGTGACCCCCTAT
Organism: Mytilus trossulus; assembly: GCF_036588685.1. Taxonomy (NCBI): domain Eukaryota; kingdom Metazoa; phylum Mollusca; class Bivalvia; order Mytilida; family Mytilidae; genus Mytilus; species Mytilus trossulus. The sequence continues at coordinate 33,194,707 of NC_086382.1, read as the reverse complement.
TTTTATTCGACCAATTTTATTCACTTTCTGTAAAGAATAAAATAACAACAAAAAAGGCACTTCTGATAGAAACTTCAAATAGGCCCGAGCCACCTTAACTTACAATCTCTAGTTGTACCCTGTGTACCTTTAACCTCATTTTATGTTAATATTATATTATATCCATGTTTAAAATATTGTAAAAGATCAAATTGAATAAAACTTCATGTTTACATACTTAGTAGAACATCTGGCACTATGGATCCTCCTTCTCTTATGAGCTTTCTCTGTTTAACCTTTGCCAATCTGGCATCTAGCATAGCTTTCCTTTTTTCTTTTAATTTTTCCTTTTTTGACCTTTCATCTTGTGTCTACAAGAAAATTGAGTCAATAACAAATGTATACATGTACCATAAAGACCAAAAAAGGCACTAAGATGAAAATTACAAAATCAAATGTGTTTGTATACTTTTTTGATTATTTTAATTGATTGTTGATGTTTTAATGCCACTTTTATGCTGCTTCTTTGGGGTAAGTTTTAAAAGGTGGCGAAAGCAGGACTGCCCTTAAATAACCACAGACCTTCAATAGGAAAATTGACAATCCTAGTCAATTACGATTGGAGTTGAGTGCACCTGCACAAAAGGTAATTTGTCAGTTTTGTTTCTACTGTGTTAATTCTTTCCTGTTTCTTCACATTTAAATGGACAATGAAACAAGTTGGGTATGGTAAATTTCATATTATGAAAAAAAGTCCCGATGAGATATAAGATATGAGGACCCTTTTTATTCCAAAAGTCAAGTAAACTAGAAGGAAATCCAAACTTGATCTGAAAGTCATCACTGGACCCTTATGTTCTAAAAATGATAAGCTCAGATCTGATGAATTCTAAAAAAAATATGAATAAGTTTTATGATGTTTCTGAAACTTTATATGTCAAAGGGCTATATATTTCTGCCAAGTTGTTTCACTCCAAAACAGTGCATTCTCAATCTATAAATAATCCTGGCCAACACAGAGATGAATAGATGATAAAATGACTAGGAAAGGGGGTGAGAAATAAAAATCATTTATCAAAGTAAAAATCAAACCTGTTTTCTCAATTGATTTAAAGTATCCAACTGTTCCTGACGTCCTGCTTCAGTTTTATCAAACTCAAAGAAACCCACTCCATGAGATCTCTTTTCTAAAAGAAATATTAAATTATAATATTATCACATTTAAAGTATTTGAAGTTTCATTACTTTCACATCACTAAAAAAAAATCGATCTTGATCCAAACACTGCTGTAAATGCAATGTAAATGCAATGTAAATGTAATGTAGAAACAAAATAAAACAGATGTATGAACATCATTGTCAACCATTTTCAATTTGTTTTTCAAGCAAATCATGAGCTCCATAATGTTTTAATCATAAAGACTGAAATGTTTACCTCAATAACATAGAATAAGTCAAAATTCTGTGGACAAATATAAGGCATATCCTATCTTTTCTTTATCTTCTCTAGTTTTTTTTGATTGACATCACAGATTATCCGCAGATTTTCTACTTATTAAAAAAATCACAACTATATGCCCAATACTTCTTTTTTCAATTACACTTTATATTTTTTTCAATTACACTTTGTATTTTACCATCAAATCTGACATTAGAATAATGTATAGGTCCATTCATTGCTTCTAGCTCTTCCTTCTCCCATTTCTGTCTCAGTAATTCTCTTCTCATATCATCAGACATTAGGGTTGGTATGGCATTATCTTTTTCGTTATCCTCAATCCTTCAAAATTTGTACAAAAGAATACTATTTGCTATTTATTGTTAATTTAATCATGTAGAATAAAACTAAACTCACCATTCTATTTTAATTAAAAATAAATGGCACACAGACGATGGCCCATCTTGCAAACAGTGTAATAAAGGGACATGACTCAAGAACAGAAAAAGAGCTGTATTTGATCTGAGTTTTGAAGTAATAAGCATTGTGTATATAAGTTTCATTACATTTGGTTTAGACTAACTTAGGTGAGAGACTGGAAAAAGAAAAAAATAGCAACTTTTCCATTAGTAACAGTTTATAACATTAAGAATGGTAAAAGTGACACCATCAAAATTGAAACTTGGTCTGTATTTTGTAGTAGCAAGCATTGTGAACAAGTATCATAACATTTGATTGAGGGAAACATTGGACGCCAAAGAAAAATCGTAATTTTTTCAATTTGTTAAGGGTCTAAAATTGTAAAAGTGACACCACCAAAACTCATACTTAATTTGTAAATTGTTCTATTGTATTTTAGGCCATTTGCCATGTTGGGCCTTTCATAGAAAACTATGGGTTTTTCTCATTAATACCTGTCTTGTTTGCCTTGGAGGTCTTTATCTCTTTCCTTTAATATAGACAAGTCTTCCTTCATACACCTTCTAGATCTTCCTAGTGAATCAGTATAATCCACCCTGAAATCATACAATTATAATGTTTTTATCATAACATTAACTGGACAAAGCTTTACATTAAAAGTTACAAGCTGAATAATGGTTCTGTCCAATCTTAAAAGAACATTTTTTTTTAATATATTGAACCATACTTAAATTTAAATCATTTGAATTAAAGCTAAATGCTGGCTGTTCATACTTATTGCATTTTGAAGAGGTATCAGCAGGATACCAATTATTTCAAATACAATAACGGAAAGATGTCATAATAAATTATTCACAACTTATATCCACATATATGGTTTTAAATTTAGTTACCTTTATATGGTGAAAAGCTAATAATATTTCCAAAATCTGCAAATAAATGCACAATTTTGGTACATACATGTATATTAAGCTTTTTTTTTTTTATCACACACTGCATTCCAAAAAGAAACAAAAATTTCAGCAGAGATAAAACAAATTGTTTGACCATTTTCATCATTAAAGAATATGTAAAAAACATTTTAACTTTGGAGAAGATTTAAGACAAACAATTTGGAAATCTATAGCATATACAAATTTAATAATTGATTTCTTTCTAACCATTCCTCTCCTTCATCCTTAGCGACTGGTATGTCGGCATCACAGATCTGTTCATCTTCTGAGACCCTATGTGCTTCCTCTTCTCTCTTTTTATTCCGCTCTTCAAGTAGGTTGTCAATAACTTTCTTTTGGAAATCAACCAGAAATACTTTGCTCCCATCTTCCTCTGATTACCATGTAAAATAAAATCTTTCCATTACTATATAAGAATTTGATTATCATGTGATGAAAGTCAGACGGCTTAAGCTAGTACAAAATAAGATGTTTGGATGGAAACTATATTCAAACATATTGCCTTCTTGAAAGGTGCTGTATAAAGTATGAAGTTCAAAAATCTTCTCCTCTGAAACTACAGGGCCTAATTAAACCAAACTTGGCTACAATCATCATTGGGGTATCTAGTTTAAAAAATGTGTTTGATGACCCGGCCAACCAACTGAGATGGCCGCCATGGCTAAAAATAGAACAAAGGGGTAAAATGCAGTTTTGGGCTTATATCTCAAAAACCAAAGCCTCTAGAGCAAATCTGACCGGTAAAATTGTTTGTTATGTCAATTTCTATCGTCCCTGAAATTTTCAGATGAACTGGACATCCTATTGTTAGGTTGCTGCCCCTGAATTGGTAATTTTAAGGAAATTTTGCCGTTTTTTCGTTAATATCTTGAATACTATTATAGATAGAGATAAACTATAAACAGCAATAATGTACATCAAAGTAAGGCTAAAAATAAGTCTACAGGACCGAAATAGTCAATTGAACCCCGAAGGAGTTATTGCCCTTTATAGTCAATTTTTATCAATTTTCATAAAATTTGTTAAATTTTTCTAACATTTTCCACCGTAACTACTTGGCCAAGTTTATTATAGACAGAGATAATTGTAAGCAGCAAGAATGTTCAGTAAAGTAAGATCTACAAACACATCACCATCACCAAAACACAATTTTGTCATGAATCAATCTGTGTTCTTTGTTTAATATTCACATAGACCAAGGTGAGTAACACAGGCTCTTTAGAGCCTCTAGTTTTTAAAGCAAATTAAATCATATTTTTCCAGTTTTAGGGAATTACAGACCACAGATGGTAAAGTAAAAATCAATAGATTTGGCCTTGGGCCTCAACCCCTATGGATTTTACTAACCCTCTTTGGGTACCAAGGGGGTCAGTAGCAAACCATATAACATGTATAACTTATATTATTGACCTTATACAAAGACTATATAACTATATATTATTGCATGTTAACTTTTGCTTATGTCCTGTTGGAAATACTATGCTGCTATGACAAATGTATGAATGATATTCAAAAAAATGTTTATAAATGAAGCATTTACTGTACCTGGGATTCCACCTCCTTTGGATATCTGCTCATATAATTTGGACTTTTTCTCTAGTGCTTTCCTGTAATAGATTTTTATAGAATGACACTTTCTTATTAACTTCACTATTTCTTATTTTAAAATGTTAGGTTTAAACATTTGGTACCAATTTTAATTTTTTAAAGTGTTTTTTTTAATAATTAATTTCTTGGTTTGATACAAGTCTGCATACACCCTTAAAGACTTATTGTACTGCATTGAAGATTGAAATCTATGGTTTACCTGTACCAACATTATCTAAGAATTGTTTTATGGGATATTCAATTACACGTCCACGTTCCCGTCCACTCTGTGCTGTTATTAATGTTTTCCTATTTGTATCTATCAGATGAGTTCAGCCTTTTTGCAACTGATTTTCATAGTTTGTTCTTATGTTGCTCTGTAACAAAACTGTCTCAGGTTAATGGAGGGTTGGTGCCTAAGCCCTTCAAACTAGTTTAACCCTCACCTTATGTATATCTCAAGTCAGAAGCCTGTAATTCAGTGGTTGTCATTTGTTGCTGAGTAACATAAGAAGAAGTTTTCTAGATTGAATTGTTTTACATGGTGTAGTGTAAAGTAACATTGCTGATAAACAAACCTTGATTTTTCATATTCATTCTCATCCTCTGCTTTACTCTCTAAATCTTTCTGTGCTCTTTGTAAAACTCCTACATTTTGTTTGCTCCATACTGTTGATTTCTACATGTACATATAAATTGAATCTAATTTAACATTAAAATGAGATTTAATTAAGCTACATTTTTGTATTTACACTGATATATGCTCAATTGTGCTATAAAAATTATCTAACTTGAAACTATTTTTAATTTACATTTGTTTTATGAAATTTCAGTTTTTAAATTAACATTTGTAAAGTCTAAAACTTTGTGGTTATAATCATCATGACCATGATTACTGCTGAAAACAAATTTGCAATAAGTTTCATCTTGAAAAAAATACATCACCAAAACTCACAAGATATAAAAAGTAACTTTTTACACAGAAATATTCAACTTTACTCAACATGCTCAACATGGTCCGAGAACACAATTAATTCGTAGTGCATTTCTTTTAGAACATAAATGAAAATTAAAAAAATCCCACCTGCGCTTTCTTAATGAAATTTTTACAGTGTGCTGTACTACTTTTGGGACAAGTTATATCAAAATTATAGAAAACTTCATCGCCTCTAACTCAAATTATGGACAATTTTGTGTTTAGGGTGTCTTGAAATCTTTTGACAGCTTCCGAAGTGCTAATTTTTAACCTTTTTCAGCTGGACCAAATCACTACTTTCTTGTAAAATTCTAGACCCAAATTTTTTTACAGTGTAATTTCACCCCCCTACTTACAATTTGAGGCATTAAACATGGAGAAATAAATTTGGAAGGGGTATAAAAATTATTGGCAAGTAACCCACTGTTAACACTGAGGGACTATATTCGTGAACAACGAAAATCAAGGGACGACAATTGTGGTCTCGGACCTAATAGGATAGAAAGAGTTGACAAATCCTAAAAAAACTTGGTACATGTATGACCATAGCTTAATAAATAATAACACTGCTTGCAAAGTTTCATAACAATAGAATATATATTATAGACATTATGTTAAATTATATACTCATCTTTGCGTGTCAAATTTTGACGTTAAAATTGAATAATTTCAACTATCAACATTTTGGGCTTTGAAAATTAAAAAAATACTTTTTAAATGCCCTAATATATCATTTATTATGTACTATAAGCAATAGAATACTCATTTGATTTATCAGACTTAGCATAATAATTCAAAAGTCAAATTTATATCAGCCTGGGCCTAAAAAATGAGGTTTTTCAATGAAAGGGGGCATTACATGAAGATGTAATATTTTCCAGCAATTTTAAATTTGTGAAGCTTTTTGGTTATAAATAATCCTTACATATGTATTGAATGTACTTTAAATGGAAAGAAAAGTCACAAACTACATATCATATTATTTTAAAAGGGTCTTAAGCCAAGTAAGACTGGAAAAAAATAAGGGTCAATTTAGGCCGTGCCACATATTTACATTAAAAAATGCATATTGAGGCTATAAGAAATAAAAAATTGTGTCTTTTTTATCATTTCTATACTCATGTGACATGATACAACAAATCTGAGCACAAAAAGGCTCTTGCAATTAACTTTTCTTACATACAGTATGGTGTGATACAAAGATTTTTGCCTTTTTAATGAAAAACTTGAATGCAATTTTAGTCTCAACAGGCTTATATTTAAACCACTTGCTATCCTACAGAAGAAAAGAAAGATATTATGTGAGATGGAACAGGTACAATAGACATTGTAAAGTGCTTTTGATACAAATTTAGTGAGGTCTTTATTGTGGACTTCAAATTTTATGTACCAAGAACCCCACTTTTGACTTCATGCAAACAGGGCGTTAGACAAGGGTCATTTATACAACACATTTTGTACATATTGTCTGAGATAATCTTCTTTTCTGTAGATTCTGAGTTCATAAACAAGTAAAAGAACTAGATAAAGGCATAGAAACACAAGTATTGACACATGAAAACCTGTCAGATAGAAAGTCAGGATGCCATGTATGCATGAATATTGAAAAAGCCTTAAAATGCCTATTTTGACCATAAAATGCCAAAATTGGTCACTTTAGCAGAAATTCTATAAAATAAAAGTTTAAATCCTTTAGTTTCATGCTATTTGACAAATTGACACCACCAAATTATTTAGGGAAGTTGCCAAAGTACAGATTCTATATTTACAGACTTCACCTCTTAGGTCCGAGAACACAATTAATTCGTAGTGCATTTCTTTTAGAACATAAATGAAAATTAAAAAATTTCCCACCTGCGCTTTCTTAATGAAATTTTTACAGTGTGCTGTACTACTTTTGGGACAAGTTATATCAAAATTATAGAAAACTTCATCGCCTCTAACTCACATTATGGACAATTTTGTGTTTAGGGTGTCTTGAAATCTTTTGACAGCTTCCGAAGTGCTAATTTTTAACCTTTTTCAGCTGGACCAAATCACTACTTTCTTGTAAAATTCTAGACCCAAATTTTTTAACAGTGTAATTTCACCCCCTACTTACAATTTGGAGCATTAAACATGGAGAAATAAATTTGGAAGGGGTATAAAAATTATTGGCAAGTAACCCACTGTTAACACTATGGACTATATTCGTGAACAATGAAAATCAAGGGACGACAATTGTGGTCTCAGACCACATGCTCATACCTGTACTGTTTCAACCATGTACACATGGTACATGTGATGTAGTTCCAAGTTTTTAAGCTGAATTGAAATTTCTTTCAAAACTGTCATCGGAGATAATAGTTTGTCTGAATCAAGCTAAAAAAGCCCAATCAAGCTAATGAAGCAAAATAAAGCTAATAAAGCAAAATCAAGATAATAAAGCCCAATCAAGCTCTACTTTCGACATAATTTTTCTTTTGGAGTACAATCATGACAATTGACATAATTTTACCTTTTCTGTTTGTCTAAATTTGACATAATTTAACCTTTTCTATAGGTCTAGATATGGCATAATTTTACCTTTTCTATAGGTCTTGATTTAACATAATTTGTACTGCTGCTCTGTAATTTCTGTTGTTTAAATTCTTCCTGCTTTCTAAAAAGTTCAGCTTTAAGGTCAATTATCTGGAAAAAATTAAAATCTAAGCTATAGTCTGACTTAGTGAAATTAAGATACAAGCAACTTCTAAGAAATATAAATTGTTCATCAAGCAAAAATATGCCATATTGATATTGATCATGTAACTTTTGTTGATATTATTTCTTCTTTTTTCCGCAACAAAAAATATGAACGGTGAGCTACTGCTTACATGCTCATACCCCTATTCTACTTGTGTATTTTGTGAGTACAAGGAATCACATATACCTATCATTGCATTAGGCATGTGGCAGAAAAATTGAAAAAGTACCATGTGTAAAGCGAAAGAAAATGTTCATTATGTACCGAGACGAATACCACTATGACTATATTTGTTTTTGCTCTGCTTTGAAAGATGAAAGAATAAGATTTCTTCTTCTTCTTCTTCCATATAAGAGTTGGGTTCCTTTAATGAAACGTTTAAACTCTGCGGGACTACGCATGGTGACATCACATATCTAGTCCCCTAAGGCTATATACAGTATTTACAATAAAATCAGGTTGTTACGGTTAAAATTATGTACAATCGTCCAGTCTGGTATTAATGTGTTGTCTGTAGCCCTGAGCGAAAATCTTCAACTGATCCCGCTTCAGCAACCCTGGCAGGTAATGTATTCCATTCCATGATTGTTCTTGGAAAGAAGGAGTTCCTGTAGACATCACTGGTGACCCTCTGTTGGTAAAACTTGTGTCCTCCACGAGTTCTACTGTCGCCACCTTTGAGGTAAGTACTCTTGTTGATGTCTATCAGCTCATTCTGGATACGATAGAGCATGCATAGCCTGTTGTCACGGCGTCTTGTCAGTAATGTGTCCCATTTAAGATCTTCTAACATTGTAGTGACGCACCCTGGTGTGCGTGATGTGTAGTCATTATAGACAAATCTAGCAGCTCTCCTCTGTATAAGTTCTAGTGTGTTGATGCTTGCTTGGTTGGTTGGGTCCCATATAGTAGAAGCATACTCTATGACAGGTCGCACGAGTGTTGTATAGCCAGCAGCCTTTACTTTCCTGGTACATTCTTTAAGGTTTCGTTTGACAAACCCAAGTGTTCGGTTACCCTTTGCTGTAACACTCTGGATATGTTTGTTCCATGAGAGGTTGTTTGATATTGAAACTCCCAAGTACTTGGCACTATCTACTGGTTCGAGTATGTGTCCATGTAGAGTGTATGGGTATTGTATAGGTTCTTTGTTCTTTGGTGGTATGCGGATAATATTGCATTTAGTTGGATTGAATCTCATCATCCATGTTTTTTCCCAATTTTCTAATGCTTCAAGGTCTTTCTGAAGTTGTTCTGTATCTTTGGTGTTACTAATTTCCCTGTATAGTAGACTGTCATCAGCAAAGAGGCGGACATCTGATTGAGTATATCCGGGCATGTCATTGATGTATGTTAGGAACAATAAAGGACCTAGTACTGTGCCCTGTGGCACACCTGACAGAACATCGTCTTGTTGAGATCTAGCACCTTCCAATACTACCTGTTGTTTCCTATTTGATAGGAATGAACTGATCCAGGAGTTTGTCCGGCCCCTTACTCCATAAAATTGGAGTTTGTACAGCAGTCTTGAATGAGGAACCTTGTCAAATGCCTTTTCAAAATCCAAGAGTATGATGTCAATCTGGGTTCCATTTGAAAGGTATTTGGCTATACGATCGATGGTGATGATGAGCTGACTTTCACATGATCTGCGTTTCCTGAAACCATGTTGGTTGTCACAGAGTATATTTTGTTGATCAAAATGTTTCATTATGCTGCTGTGAACTATATGCTCTAACAGCTTACAAGTGATGGAGGTAAGGGAGACTGGACGATAGTTGGCCGCTAGGTGAGTATCCCCTTTCTTGTATAGTGGCACTATGTTGGCATCTCTCCAATCTTGTGGAACTTCTCCTGATTTATTCCAAATGAACTATTAACCAGACATAACATTATTAAATTCAACAAACTGTTTAATTAAAAACAAAACTAAGACACTAAAAAACTTCTGCAATTTTATAAGATGTATTAATCATGTTAATAGTAAGCTCACTCCTTCTTAACAACCATAATTTATTTACCATACTTATACTTTTAAAAAGTATTTCTTTATACATTTTTAACTTTTACATATTAGATTAAGTATATATGTATTATTTTATATGTTATCTCATCCCAAACTTTGAATTTTGTGCATTTTTATTTTTAAGGTATATTATTTTTCTACTTCTCTGTAACCTTTGTATTTGCATGGTTTTATGAGAATAAACTATCTAAACTTATCTAATTGTACTGCAACTAATTTTAAAAGAGGGACGAAAGATACCAGAGGCGCAGTCAAACTCATAAATCGAAAATAAACTGACAACACCTGGCTAAAAATGAAAGAAGACAAACATTAGAACACATGACACCACATTGAGCATCTAAACTTTGTTTCAAATGAATCAAGTATATATTCATGAATTTTGTATAGATATTTATATATCGGTGTGACAGGATTGAAATGAAGTGGATTTTAGCCATTTGTAAGCCATGTCATTGTTATTTAACGCAAACAGTGTATTTCTATGAATTCGATACACTTTCACAGGAAACACATGTCTCATATTAAACCCCATTTATTATTAAATCAGTTTAAAATGTCTTTCAACGTACAGAAGATGAACTGATGTTTTTTTGTTTTTCCATTTCCTCGGGGTCAATTATTTGCTTTATTTGTTAGCTTGTTGATACTTTCTAAAAGAGTTTCAAAGACTATGTATGGTATTTTGGTACGTGTTTTAACCAACAGTAAAGTTTGAAATATATAAGACAATTACGCTCTAAATATGAATGTTGGACAACTCGTCCCGTAGACATTTCGGACTGAATAATGAGTCAACTCGGACCGTCTTTTAACTCAGCTCGGACTGTTTATAATAACTCACACAAATGAGTAAAAGAAGACTTGAAATGATTATAAATGATTTAATGTCACATTTTACATGACAGCATCATTTAGATGTTGCCGAATTTGGCAAAACATAAGGAAATTGGTCTGAAGTATTTTCTTTAATATAAATACAAATTTCTCAGTTATCTTTGTCCATTATCTATAAAAATTACTTAGGAACAAAAACGTGTATATAGATATAGGAAGATGTGGTGTGAGTGCCAATGAGACAACTCTCCATCCAAATAACAATTCAAAAATTAAACCATTATAGGTTAAAGTACGGCCTTCAACACGGAGCCTTGGCACACCGAACAACAAGCTATAAAGGGCCCCAAAATTACTAGTGTAAAACCATTCAAACGGGAAAACCAGCGGTCTAATCTATATAAACAAAACGAGAAATTTATACCTAACTGCGGCCAACCTTAGCGAAAGGTCGTGCGACATAATCAGTCATACAAACTTTATTAGATTAACTCTCTAAGGAACTAACCTTTGACCTCACACCTGCGAAAATAGAAAACACGTTCTATAACGTTGAATGGACTGATTAATATTCACGTAGCTGGTCAAGGTCGTTTAAAGCCTCCATCGTCGTATTCGCATACATGATCCCAATCACAATTCTAGCTTTTATAAATGTTCACGTGAAATTCATTGGTTTGATAATTTTCTGCAATTGGTAGTAAAGTTTAAACTTTAAAATCTATACAGTTTTCACATCGAAATATTTAATTCAAATTTGTCCTCTGGATCAAGGGACGACATCAAAAGTTCAATGAAAAATTTAAAAAAACCTCAATCCACATATTTTTTTCATTGACTCCCCTCTAACACCCCCCCCCCCCCCCACCCCCCAATTTGCTCATCCTGCCTTTTCTTTCACTCAATGGACTCGATGAATTAGCGTTGTACTTGAAAAATGAAACCGTACTTTTCTACAAACTTTTCATATTCTTATACAAGTTTTAGGTATTCGACATAGGATAGTGATTTATTTTCTGATTCCGTTTACTTGAGAGAAAAAAATCCCGAAATTGTAAGTAAATTCATAACATGTAACCAACCATGCTTTGTTAAAAAAAAAACGGAGATTGCAAACCATGGCACAGGGGAATTAAACGTAGTTTATAAACTCCAACGATATACTTCATGAGATTTTGCTATTCTCGGTTGAAAAAAGAACCGTTAAATTGTATATTGTAAATATGTACATGTAAATAGAAACCTCCGGGTTTAAAGAAAATGTTTATTCATAAAATGTTTTGATAAACAGATGAGTTTCTTCTTGTACATGCATTTGGTCATCCTTAATTTCTTGATATTTTGTTTATCAGTTTATCATACATGTTTCGTTTTGCTGCCACTATATGTAATGCTAAAAAATAAATTGTTTTTCGCCACAGGCGAAAAAAAAAGTTTGCGTAGAAAAAAATCCATAGCCCCCCCCCCCCCCCCCCCCCCCCCGAAAATCAAATGATTGCTGCCGTATGCAGCTTTATTCTTACAATATAAAATGAAAAAATAAATGTTCATCCATTTAAAATTGAAAACAGTACATTAATATTTAAAAAAAAAGAAGATGTGGTGCATGTATGATTGCCCTTCTGTGCGCCGTTATTTTTACGGATGTGTTCTTAAAAAGTGACAAATCTTAACTGCGGGATAATACCTTGTATACTATAAATACATATATAAAAGAAGATGTGGTATGATTGCCAATGAGACAACTCTCCACAAGAGACCAAAGTGACACAGAAATTAACAACTATAGATCACCGTACGGCTTTCAATTATGAGCAAAGCTCATACCGCAAAGTCAGTAATAAAAGACCCCGAAATGACAATGTAAAACAATTCAAACGAGAATTGTTCGTTTTAAGCTACGACATTTCTCACAAGTATTAATTTATTATTTTGTTCAATACATGCAAAAGAAATAATCTTCGCCGATGTAACATTTCAAATTATTACAACAACATGCCTTCACAAATGATACGATTAAAGCTATTTTGTTTCTATTTAGGGGGACAATTTCCTCTGTTCATGGTACGCTTAGCTACTGTGTGTAGTATGTTTTATAGCATGAAAATAATAAAAGAGGAATGTCAGTGCAACCCATCATTAATTATTGTAATGAATCAGTATTATGAGATACTTATTATAAGCGACTACGACATTGTTAGGATTATAACCTATCGTCAGTATGAAAGAAATTAAAAGTGGTTCATATATTCACATCCGTATAAAAGCGGCACATGCATTTTATTTTATCCTTATATTTCTCATTATGCGGTACACGACCATTGAGTTGCTGCATGCATAAAGAACTTAGAATATTACTTAATACAAAATATCAGTATAATATTTCGACCCCACTATTTGAAGTTAACAAAAGATTTATATAATTCTTTTGACCAAAGGTTTGTAAACTAAACAAATCCTTGTTTTTACGTTCGTAGTAACATAGTACATTCCATTGTCGGTCACCTGTGTCAATTCACCTGCACACTGACTACATTGTTGTTGTGTTTGAATCTTTCGACCAATGAAATGAGACGTTACAAGTTGTTTGTTTATGATACGCCATAATGTTATCAATGAACTATTAAACGCTAAAGTAGACTGCATTTTAGTGTATTATATTTATTTGTTGAGAAAATATCTCTGAAGACTGAGGCTTATGATTTTTGATAATGTATTTTGCGTGTTAATTTATTTATCATTAATCATTCATGTCCAGAAGATGAGACTCAGTTTCTTCTAAGTGGTATGGTCACATGAGAAGGTAAGACTTCGAAATGGCGAAGTGTAGATCCTTTTTTCAGTATAAATAAGGAAATGGATAGTTAACTGAACATTGCTAGAAAATATACAACTATAGGTGTCAAATGTAATTTAATACACCTGTTGGTGACCATCTGCTTATGTTTTTTCTATGGTCGAGTGGTGTCTCTTTGACACATTCCCCATTTCGATTCTCAATTTTACATGAACAGTATTTATAGGAAAAATGCAAAAGAAAAAACAGATTGCAAAAATATATTGCTGGGAAATTAGATGAACTCAGAAATAAATCTTATGGGTGCCCCAAAGGTTAGTTATGCATATGAGATATAAATTAAGTAATGTATTGATAGAAATATTGTTTACATTATTATGACTAAATGTTTATATATATATCTCTTGTTTTTAAGGGAAAATGTAGTAACAAAACTACCGAACTCTAGCTAGCTTTCTTAATTGTGTACGGATTTTTTCGTCACACTGTGGAATTGTTATAACATACTGATACCCAAAGGTATATCTATGCAACTTTAAAAACAAAGTCGAGAATGGAATGGAAACAACAACCCGACCGAAGAGCAAAAAATCAGCAGTAGGCCACCAATTAGTCATGCTCTGTGCTCTGTAGAGTAATTGCAATTGTTTTATTATGCGAAGGAGAAGACTTTTTAAAAGTTTGTGTTTAGTTTAAACATATTGTATTTATTCAAAGTAAAATGTATTGGACACAAGAAACCCATACTTATGAAGTCCGCTCCGAATAACAATGAATAAAAATATATATCAATATGAAAGTTTTTGTCCGACCCTATTCGTCTCTTTGATGGAACAAAATGATTATAAACTAATCCAAATGAACGACCGGTCTTGTCAAGAAAATGGTGGGTAAAATCCACAGGCACTTGTCCCAGATTCCCCACCCCTGTATACCTTAATTACATATTAAGGTATATATATATAGGGTAAAGAATCTGAGACCAGGCAGTGCCTGTGGATTTTACCCACCATTTACTTGACAAGACCGGTCGAACAAAAACTTTCATATTGATATATATTTTTATTTATTGTTATTCGGAGCGGAGTTCATAAGTATGGGTTTCTTGTGTCCAATACATTTTACTTTAAGTAAACCTTCACTTACAAGTATGAAAGTCGTATATAGTTTAGTTCTATAGACAAAATTGTGTGAGCAACTAAACAGACATAATTGGTTAATAATTAGGATCCAGCAGAAAATTGTGCAAACATACCAGCATAGAGGTACAACAATCTGAAGTAAAAAATCCAAGCAACCATCTTATATAGATAACATAGACGTCAACAAAAAAATTGTAAAAGATAGGTATTATAATTATTTCAGTTTAATAAATCATTACACAGACATTAACAAAGAATAATTTCAATAATTTGACTGTATCAGCTTGTTTGGATGCTGTAAATTATTGCGTGTTTTTTTTTTTTTTTTTTTTATATATCATGCGAATAGTGCGTCGTGATAAGAATTGGCGTTATGATTTTTTTATGTATATATGCAAGGAGTATTTCCTGAAATCACAATAAATTATCGCGCATTAATGTTCATATTTTAAAAAAATCACAATAATAAATGTTCGCAATAATTTCTGAATTTTACAGTATTGTATTGCTGTTTACTACAATTGTTTATGTTGCAGAACATACACCAGAAAATCCTACTGCATTTACAGCATTGTCTACATTTTCAAGTGGACTTCCGAATGGCCCAATTCCGTTTGACAAAGTATTATAACCCGAGCACAGGAAAACTCACAGCGCCTGTATCCGGACTTTACAGTATATCAGTCTCTACCATGGGTCTTCATGGGAACTCAATACAATTAATATCCGTAAGAATGGCCAGGAACTTGCAAGACTTTGGACACACGGAGGTGGAAGAGGCGAAGTAGCATCTCACACCCTTAATCTTCCACTTAAAAAAGGAGACCAGGTGTGGGCCAGTGGAACTCCTGGGAAAAAGTTATACGTAGGAGAGCCTTATAACGTATTTTCAGGAATATTGATTGCGGGTGGACAATTCAATTAAATGTATAGTTCGATCTTACTGTTACACCACTGTCCCAGGAAAGGTGGAGGTTGGGATCCGTGCTACATTCTTAACTCCGCCATATTTTCACAGGCACTTGTCTCAGATTCCCCATAATATACCTTTATATTAAAGTATATAGGAATTTTTTTTTCTGAGACAAGTGCCTGTGCATATTCTGCATGTTTGTGTTTGGTGTCCCAAGTCAGCCTGTAATTCAGTGGTTGTCGTTTGTTTCTGTGTTTAAAATTTATTTTTTCGTTTAATTTTTGGTACATTTTAAAATTATTGTTTTACGTTTGTTATTTCGGGGTCTTTTATTGCTGACTTTGCAGTATTGGGTATGGGCTTTGCTCAGTGCTGAAGGTCGTACGGTGACATATTGTTGTTAATGTCTGTGTCATTTATTCTCATGTGAATAGTTGTTGCATTGACAATGCCACATATTCTTTTACACATAGATATATACAATTGTGTTTTGATCGTACTTGGTCTTTTATTGGAATGTATAATGCTATACAAGTGGTGAGACTTTAATAAAACATTGAATCTTTAAAACAGTAGTAATACACCAAAATGCCTTTTTGAATACTGATGTTGTCGGATTGATCAACTGATTGAACAAAACCCTTATTACCACTACCAGCAACTCGGTGAAATTATATATTTACACTTGACGTCAAAACAGTTTCTATTGCACTTAAAAAAAATTAGCCTGTTTCATATCGAGGTTCAGGTAGTTGGGTTTTCTTTTATCTCAGTTTTGGATTCAGTTCTTGTGTTTAATCTAAAACGTTTTGATTTGGAACATTTTGATATTTGTTTCTATTCAATATCAGTTTACTATATACTCAATACTTTCCCTCTTATGCCGTTCGCAAAGAGTACCACATGCATGTGGACATATTGAAGATGGATAGTTCTCGTTAATCCTATATACACACAAATCTAATATACAAGGAATGAATTCATTTCCATTTGAACATCGCGATGGAAACAATAGATACGTGAATGGAGTGGAATTTACAAGAATTACATAGTGTCTAGACAATTGTATGGCAATTTGTAAATGATTGTAAGAAGCTTCTGTACATTTTGGTAAAAAAATCCAGGATGGTTTATGAATCTAAGAAATGTTTTAAAAACTTTAACAGCAGACTGTATGTACTGTTAACTGGAAGAAAAATTAAGTCCATTTATAAATAAAACAGGAAATCATTTACAAAATTTTCTTCTAGATACTAGATTTTGATCTTAAACAAGCTTCTATATCCAAGTTTGGTACAAATCCAGGATAGTTTAAGAAGGTTATTAACTTTTTTAAATCTTTACTCACTAATCACAGAGTGAATGTAATGTTAACTGGTCAAAAAACTTAGTCCATTTAAGTATTAAAGTAAAAATTTACTTCTGGGTATTATCTTATGATCATAAACAAGCTTCTGTCCAAATTAGGTAAAAATCAAGGATAATTTACTTTAGAAATCTAATAAAAATTCAAAAAATATAAAAGGAGTGAATATGTGTGGAGGCCGATGCCCACAACGACGACGGAATGAAGGATCGCTAAGTCTCGCTTTTGCGACAAATATTGCAGGCCCGACAATAATTAAAATTCTACTGCTCGCGATTGCACAACCGATTGTATTGTAATTGTAACTAGAACAACAGACACAATTTCTGCTGTACAAGATAGCATTCGTAAACGCAGATCATATCGATCGCCAGTATCTGTCGAAATTATAGCCGGTAATGACTAAACTATATGTTGAGATCCAACGTTTGTTTAAAACAGATTTATGGTGGTCAACCTCACTAAAAGCGCAGCATATATGATGCGGATGGGGATTTACAGAATAAAGAATAATGGGCAAAATATATATCAAAAAGAGAATGATTAGCTGATGTAATGTATATTAAGAATGGAGAAAAATGGACAAATACCGCTTTTTTTGCGCCTGTCCTAAATCAGGAGCCTCTGGCCTTTGTTAGTCTTGTATGATTTTTAATTTTAGTTTCTTTCATATATTTCGGGGTTTAGTATGACGTCCATTATCACTGAACTAGTATACATTTTTGTTAAGGGGCCAGCTGAATCACGCCTTAGGGTGTCGGATTTTCTCGCTGCATTGAAGAACCATTGGTGGCCTTTGGCGTCATCTACTCTTTGGCCGTGTTGTTGTCTTTTTTACATATTCCCCATTTCCATTCTCAATTTTATAAGAATAGAGCAAAATGGCATGAAAAAGGCAAACATGAAGCATTCCTCGTCCAGACCATCATAAAGAAATAAAAAAAATGTTCATCAATATATAATAACGTTATTTATAAATAAAGCAGAGTACTGTATCTAGTTTATAAGCACTGTTAATCATAACTTTGCAGTTACGTTGCAACAATAAGCCTGGTTTTGTTACAGCATCATTTGTCTTTGTACTGAGCGGGCCATTTGGCTCTTCTGACCTAAGAATAGGTCCTCGTCTGTAGGTGCAGGTACAGGAGTCCTTTTTACTGGTACCGGCGAATCTCTATTGATTCTTACGCGTCGAACAGGCGTTTTTATTACTGGTTTATTCCATCTGTCAATATCTGTGCCAGGTTCAGCAAAAAGAATAAAAAAGTGAGCACATGCGCCTGTACATGGTTTTATACAACAATCTATGCATGGTTTCAATGGACGACATATTTGCATGATCATTGTGAATAATTTCAAAAATGGCGTAAAAATCCAAATATGGTCAAATGCAACACATCCGAAAATAAAACCCCAATATATAACAATCCATACACTACAAAGACATGATGCTAATCCATAACACAAACCATGCCAACAAGTATAACAGGTTTCTGAACATTCCCAAACTACTCCGAAAGAATAGTTATTCTCTGGTTCGCCAAATACTTGATCAAATTTCATCTGAAAAAAAAAAAGACAATGGATAAATTGTAAAAAATACCTCTTCACTAAGAAGATACTGTTATATTGGACCTTAATAGTAATTTTATGACAGGATTCTGTTTGAGAGATGAAACTCATAGAAACGATGGTATACAGCTTTTGGTGATTAATCTTTTCGGGTGTTAGGGTCTTTTACAACTGTTTTAAGTGCATTGGAAAAGCAGATCATACCAATATAGTCTAGCTGTCTCATTGGCAATCATACCATATTTTCTTTTTTTATATTATTGTCAATTATATTACATCTTCTCAATTTTACAAAGTATAACACGTTTCTGTGCATGGTTTGAGTTATAATTTGGAAGTTGAAACTATGAAAAAACACTTTCTTTATAAATAACTAGATCGCACAATTGGTAAGTGTTTTTTTTTTCTTAACCTATATTTGCCTCAGCACCAAATATTTGCTGTATTCAGTTTTGATGCATATTCACGGCAGGTGTATTGAAGAAACGCCTATCATCAGGAATCAGTTCTGCATAGTTGAACATGCGACTGAAAATAAACCCATCATAGACACCTGGACTAAAACTTTATATTTACGCCAGACGCACGTTTCGTCTACAAAAGACTCATCAGCGACGCTCGAATAAAAAAATGTTTAAAAGGCCAAATAGAGTACGAGGTTGAAGAGCACCAAGGACCAAAAACTACAAACGTTTTGCACGACACAGCCAAGGCAATCTACTCCTGCTGTCGAAAATCCTTAACCTAAGCCTAATTTTTAATTGATGCAATTAACCGAATCGCATTTTTGGTATCTTTTAAATATGGTTGCATGTTCTTGTGATGTAAGAACCTCAAAACATATTCGAAATTTTTCTACATCTTAATTAAAATGGCCATAGTGTTAACATTGTGAAGCAATTGGCCTGTATTGGTCCTAGTAGTATGAATACTGTAAAGTAAATTCAGATCGAAGCAGTTAACGCCTTCATTGGCCCTAGTGTCAACATTTTGAAGTCAATTCAGAAGCGATTGATCTCTTTAGTGTCCCCTAGTGTGAACATTGTGAAGTGAATTCAGAAGTAATTGACCACTTTATTGGCCATAGTGTGAACATTTTGAGGTAAATTCAGAAGCAATTGGACCCTTCATTGTTCCTAGTGTGTACATTGTAAAGTACATTCTGAAGCAATCGATCCCTTTTGTTGATCCCTAGTGTGAACATTGTGAAGTAAATGCAGAAGATATTTGCCCCTTCATTGTGCCTATAGTGTGAACATTGAGTTAAAATGGAATTTAGAATTTAATTATAAGGAATGACTGTAATATGTTTACTGTCTATTCAAAATAGCATCAGGCATGTGGTGCACACTTAAAAATAAACCACTACGTGGATTATTCAGTTCGCATCATATGTTGGATGTTTTTTCTTCATAGACAGAACAAAATATTGCAGTCACTCCTTAAGTAAATTCAGAAGCAATTGTCCATTTCATAAGCCCTAGTGTGAACATTGCGAAGTAAATTCATAAGTAGTTGACTCCTTCATTGGCCCTAGTGTGAACATTGTGAAGCAAATTCAGAAGCAATTGACCCCTTAATTGGCCCTAGTTTGAACATGGCAAAGTTGAATCAGAGGCAATTGGTTCTATATTTTCATAATTACCTGAAGATGATCATTAATATGATTTGGATCTCTATTCTCCTTTGGAGCCTGGACTCCAGCCTGTGTCGTCATTGTTATCGAAATGTAAAACGAAATTCGAAAAATATATTGTTGTTCTGTTCCAGTTAAATGTACATTCTTTGAATTTTTCAGTTTTGATCACGATTCCGCCTAAGTAATCATTGTTATCGGAATATAAAACGAAAGGCCAAAGTAACTGTTGTTCAATTCCAATCAACACTAAGACTAAGTGAACATTCTCATATTTTTTCAGTTTTTGATGACGATTCTTCACCTAAGGGTTCACATTTGTCTTTCAGATCAACAGGTCATAAACTATTTCTTCTGATCCCACAACTTACGTCAGACTCGTACGATTGACAGTGTTTATTTGTTTTGATAATCCCCGCATTTAACTTTCTATTATATGTACATGTTCAGCACTGCTCTATTTTTGTTTTTATTCCAATGATAAAATTCCTAGTTTGCCCTTCATGGTCCTCAGTCTTTAACTACTGTTTTTCTTGTTGCTCAGCTTTTCCAATGTTTGGTCTAATACTATTTCAAGTTTAATCCTCGATGCATGTCTTCTTATGAATGGTCATTTTCACTTGGTCATTTAATAGTTATGAAAACTAACAAAATATACGGTCTTTTAAACCCTTACGCAAATGCCAAATTAATCTTTACGCAAATTGTACATAATTAAGTAAACTTGGACTACAGGTTTAAATGTACATGATATTACTATAAGAAGTTTAAATTTTCATCGTAACGTTCTTTTGTTGTAAGAAGATGCAATTAATTGTTAAGTGAAATTCGATACAGTCATATCTTAATTAGTTAACCTTTAAAATTAAAAGTTATGGAACACGAATGCATCGTACTAAAGTCTTATTGTTTGAACCATTAACAATGATTAATCAAACCATCACATAGAAAGATTTCCAGTGCAAAGAATCAATAG
Source organism: Mytilus trossulus (assembly GCF_036588685.1). Taxonomy (NCBI): domain Eukaryota; kingdom Metazoa; phylum Mollusca; class Bivalvia; order Mytilida; family Mytilidae; genus Mytilus; species Mytilus trossulus. Next base: position 33,173,364 of record NC_086382.1, on the reverse strand, counting down.
CAGGCTATATAAAAAAGAAGATGTGGTATGATTGCCAATGAGACAACTATCCACAAATACCAAATTGACTCAAACATTAACAACTATAGGTCACCCACGACGGGTGCTACATGCGGATCAGGATCTGTTTACCCTTCTGGAGTATCTGAGATCGATATACGTTCGAGTCGTGATAGGGGTCTTATTGCTCAATCTTGAGTTTCATATGTTGTGTTCACCGTACGGCTTTCAACAATGAGCAAAGCCCATACCGAATAGTCAGCTATAAAAGGCCCTATTCTCTGGTATAAAGGGCCGCGACAGAAGAGAATCCAACTAAACACACGATGATCTGCATGTACAAATCAGGAACCATTGGCGGATTCGTAAAGAAGGGGTTATCTTTTTGATAACTGAAAATATGATATATCCTTTTCTTCAAACATCGATAAACATATTGACTTGAGTCCCTCGTGAACACTTTTTAAATATTTGTGCATTTCGCCCACTTTTTCGAATCCTGTTTCTGACAACGGAAACCTCATCATTCCTTATAATTGTTGTTAAATGTTTTATCTTTTCAAAATACCGTATAGCGGGTTATTTTCACAGGGTGTACATTTTCGCAAATTTTTCGCGGATAAAACAAAAACGCAAAAAAAATCATGCAAAGGTATTGATAAAAGTTTTGAATCCGCCAAAACATTTCGTATAACCTTAGTCAATAAAAATCGCGAAAGTTTACAACCGCGAAAATAACCCGCTATACGGTATGGTCATAACATGTTTTTCGAAGTCCGTCTGAAAAATTTCTTCTTAATTTCACTTATTAGGTTAAATTTGGATCTTGGCATTACAAATTTTGTTTGTCTCTTGTTAAGAGACGGGTTTTTTCTTATAGATGTCTGTTGGTTTTATTGTGATGTTCGGTAGGCCATCCTTGACGTTTTCCAACCTAATTCCTTTTCACGGTTCTTCTTCTTATTTTTCTCTCGGCATTTGTCTGTTTAATTGCCTTATTGTCACGTAAATACTGAATAAATGACTTACATGTACAACTATCTTAAAGATTCGATCAGATTGAAATTAATTTTGATTCAACCTTATATGAATAATGTAAATTATGGTTAGCAGATTAACTTCCAATATATTGTACTTTCACTTATCAATATCCACTTCAATGATTAACACTTATTTAAATTCAATTAAATCAGGACGGAATAAAATTGTGTGTTTTTTAAATTAAAATTAGCCAATTGTAGAGAATTTACGAATGATAAAGTTGGTTTTAAGTACCAAAAATGATAGCCTTTGTAAGGCAACTTTGAAAAAAACGATGATCAACTTTTATGTGTTCCGGTAAAAGGGCGATTGCCTACATCTGAGTTTTTACAATATATATAGCAAACGCATCTTAGTGATCATTTATATTCATAAAATGATCATTTTGAAACCTTTCTTCATTAAAAACTTAATGCAAAATAGGCTTCATTCCGAAACGAAAACTATAAGGGACCAGGAATTGCCCTTCTTACACCTTTTCTTTTGTTAATATTAATGTGATTTGTCCTTCGGAAAATCAGGTATGGATTGCAAATCTTTGGTAGTCTCAGTAAAATTTAACCTCTCGTCTACACTTGGCAGTTATATAAAAAAAAAAAAGAAGATGTGGTATGATTGCCAATGAGACAACTATTCACAAAGACCAAAATGACACAAACATTAACAACTATAGGTAACCGTACGGCCTTCAACAATGAGTAAAGCCCATACCGCATAGTCAGCTATAAAAGGCCCCGATAAAACAATGTAAAACAATTCAAACGAGAAAACTAACGGCCTGGATTACTGTTAAGACCATGTGTCTACACTTAGGACAACTATAGCTTGACAAACAGTTTAGACACGTGTCTACGCTTTGAACAATTATATCATGATATTCAGTTAAGACATACATGTGTCTACAAGAGGAGCGAAAGATACTAAAGGGATAGTCAAACTCATAGATCGAAAATTAACTGACAACGCCATGGGTAAAAAAATAAAAAGACAAACAGTCAAATAATAGTACAAAAGACACAACATAGCAAACTAAAGACTAAGCAACACAATCCCAACCAAAAACGGGGAGTGATCTCAGGTGCTCCGAAAGGGTAAGCTGTTCCTGCTCCACACGTGGAGCAATTAAAAGTTTGGTATAGTTTAGACACGTGACAATTGGTGCAATCAATTACAGCTTGACATACTGTTAAGCCATGAGTCAACATTTGGGTCAATTAATAGTTTAACATACTGTTTAGACACTTTTATTACACGACCTAATTGATAGCTTGATGACATACTGTTAAGACAAGTGTCTACACTTGGGATAATTAGTAGCTTTGACATACTGTTAAGACATGTGTCTACACTTGTGGCATATATAGCTTGACATACTGTTTAGACATGTGTCTAAAACTTGGGCAATTAATAGCTTGATATACTGTTTAGACAGTTTCTACAATTTTGGCAATTACTAGTAATAGCTTGATATACTGTTTAGACATGTGTCTACAATTTGGGAAATTATAGCTTGATATACTGTTTAGACATGTGTCTACACTTTAGGAAATTATAGCTTGATATACTGTTTAGACATGTGTCTACAATTTGGGAAATTATAGCTTGATATACTGTTTAGACATGTGTCTACACTTTGGGAAATTATAGCTTGATATACTGTTTAGACATGTGTCTACACTTTGGGAAATTATAGCTTGATATACTGTTTAGACATGTGTCTACAATTTGGGCAATTACTAGTAATAGCTTGATATACTGTTTATACATGTGTCTACACTTTGGGAAATTATAGCTTGATATACTGTTTAGACATGTGTCTACACTTTGGGAAATTATAGCTTGATATACTGTTTAGACATGTGTCTACACTTTGGGAAATTATAGCTTGATATACTGTTTAGACATGTGTCACACTTTGGGAAATTATAGCTTGATATACTGTTTAGACATGTGTCTACAATTTGGGAAACTATAGCTTGATATACTGTTTAGACATGTGTCTACACTTTGGGAAATTATAGCTTGATATACTGTTAAGACACATGTCTACACTTGGGGAAATTATAGCTTGATATACTGTTTAGACATGTGTCTACACTTTGGGAAATTATAGCTTGTTATACTGTTTAGACATATGTCTACAATTTTGGAAATTATAGCTTGATATACTGTTTAGACATGTGTCTACACTTGGAAAATTAAAATTTTGACATAGTGTTAAGACACAAATCTACACTTGGGGAAAGTAATAACTTGGAATCACTTCCGGGAAATTAATAGCATGACACATTGTTAAGACATGTGTCATCACTTGGGGCCACTAATAGCAGGACAAATTGTTAAGAAACATGTCTACACTATGGGCCTTGACATAGTTATGAGACATGTGTCAACACTAGGAACAATAAATAGCTTGACGATATTGTCAAAACATGTGTCTTCACTAGGGGCAATTTAAAGCTTGACATACTTGTAAGACACTTATTTGACATTTAAAATTACTAATTCAGGGGGCAGCTTCACAACGAGGGGTTGTTTGATGTGTCTGAAAATTACAGGGCAGATGGATCTTGACATGATGAACAATTTTACTACCCTTCCTCAGATTTGCCTCAAGTGCTTAAGTTTCAGATATAAGCCAAAAACTGCATTTCACCCCCATGTTCTATTTTTAGAAATGGCAACCATCTTGGTTGATGGTTGTCATGGGGGTCATTTGATACATTCATTTAACTAGATACCCTAAGGATGATTTAGGACAATTTTGTTTTAATTTGGTACTGCAGTTTCAGAGAAGTATATTTTTGTAAAATTTTAAACTTGGAACTTCCATTATCTAAATACATCGAGTAAATTTGAAAATCAAGAAGTTAAATTACATTGAAGTAGCCTAGAAAGAGCAAATCCAAACAAAGTCTCTGCAAAAATAAGTTGAACAGTTTACAGTGTTGGTGAACATTTTTTTTGTGGAGGAATGCAGTATATTTAATTATGGTCATGCAAATAAAACAAAAGCCAACAACTAATTTTACATAGTAATTTCAATGATTTATTTAAGATTTTACTAGTGCTTATTAACGTACAGCTTTGGTTTCCTGCAAAATCATTAAAAACTCAATGTTTGGGCCACTAATTTAAAAATTATGGAAAGATTTTTTCAACTTTTCATGTGATATTCTTATGTAAAAAAAAATCAGGATTTGATGAGTCTGTAGCTAAAGCTGAAAAACTAATAAAGCAAAAAAACATGAAAAACTTTATCAAATGTTATGACGTCAATGAAAGTTTAGTATGCGACAGATCATACTTAAATGATAAAACTTGAATTTTCCATTCCTCATATAAATGTGATAATATGTATATGACATAATGTAATAAAGAAAAAGATGATGATTGTTCTTTTATGTGTGGATATAGAGTTAAAATATGACATTCAATGGCTTGTACTGTGGATTCATTGTTTTTTGAGGCAACTGATTTTTGTGGATTAAGAAAAAATTGTATTTTCTGGAATATTTGATTCATAGCTTTTCCAAAATTTACTTTCAAGAATGATATTTCATATACCATTCAAATCTGTGGTTTAAAACTTCACAGAATGTGTACCCCATATATTAAAATAAATGCACAGTACACTTTTATTGCAAATAATTTTTCTGTTTTCTATACAACCAAAATATAATGTAAACAATATGCAAACCTACAATAAAATTAAATGAGTCCTCACATTTTATAATTTTTGCATTATTTTCAGTACATACACAATATGTACTATATCTTTTTCCAATCACCAGTAACACACATTTTTTAAAATAGTCGTAGTCTATAGTTAAGAGTTAAATTTTTGCAGATTTTTCTATACTGCTATGTCTTTGATAAATATAACTGTTTTATCTGTTCACTATAAAATGTGCAAACATTTCACCCCTCAGTCTCATAAAAACTTTATGTATTAACAAAAATATACAATAACATCTACATTATTTACATAATGTAACCATGGTAACAATGTAAAAATGGGTCAGGCTAAAGGAGGAAGACCAGCTTTCTCTCTACATTTCTGAATGAGTGCTCGTTTCATGAACTGTTGTCTAGATAACTCTCGTACTTGCTGAAAAATAAAACAAATTATTCTAAAAACTTGTTCAAAAATTTTTACTTTGAATTTTGTTTGATTGAGTGAAGAATGATTCTTTAACATCCAATGAGAAATATTACATGCACATTCAGGTTGATAGGGGGTCTCAGTGGAGAGTTCCGATCCCGGATCTCACTTACTGTTTTGTCAGATTCCCGTATCCCGCTTACACTATGTACGTAAGCAATTCTCATTTTTTGTCATTTCCCGGGTCCCGCTATACCTCATTTCCCGTTTTCACGACACAATATTTTGACTTTCACGTGTCACGCTAACAAAAAATCGGCAATCCCGTGTCACGCTTAGACCCCAATGAGACCCACTTGATGACATATAAATGTCATGTAAATATTAGTTGTTTGTGCCAAACCTATATCATGAGTCTGAATGGTAAAATTCTAGTCCACAAGGTTAAAACACAAATTCTGGCTTCAAGAAGATTAATCTTTGCTCTTTTCCTCCCTACTGCTGCTTAAAAAGCAACATGTCAACAGATACCAATCATTAAGGAGGGGGGACAGGAGGGGTCCTGATCCCGAAATCCCGGGCTTAAAAATACAAAATCCAGAAATCCTGGGCTTAAAAAAAACGAAGTCCCTAGGTCCCAAAATTTGAATAACGAAATTCCCGGATCCCGAAATCAAGAGCTTAAAAACACCCAATCCTGGAGTCCCTATAAAGGTCCTATCCCCCTCATTAAGCTTTACCCAGTTTAACCTCCCTAACTCCCACATAACAGGCAAGACACCACTGATGCCATTTATCTTACAATGAAAGACTATTTTGTTTGCCAGATGATTAATTTCTTAAAACAGTTGTAGCAATACAAACAACATATCTTTGACTATTGACATAGGATACCACTAACAACATGTTTAAATACACTCATGAGTAATGTATAGACCTGTAGTAGTTTAGCAATAATTGCATCCATTTGTACACAATTTATCAGGTAATTATTTTCCAGTCTTCAAAACTCCAATTGACAATGAAAATGTCTTTTAATTTTTTTTTTCTCTTACAAATTTTTATATCCTTGAACCAATCTGAACAAATGGTTATATTCCTAACCTAAAATAAATTATTCTGTATTGAATAAGAACAGGTTGAAAGACATTGGATGAAGAATATAATATGGATTTTAATCCTGTAGTGTGGTGGAAGATCATGGTTAATAATATACAGCACCTAACAAGATTAAAACAAGTGAAACTGCGAGCTACTGCTCACTGATGATACCCCGCCGCAAGTGGATAATATAAAAATAGTGTAAAATCATACAAGTGTTCAGTAAACAGGAAGTTGTCGAGTGATAAATCTGAAAACGCATCACACGGTATAGCTGACTCAGATAAATCCTGAAACCAAATTTCAGAAATCCTTGTATTGTAGTTCCTGAGAAAAGTGTGACGAAAATTTTCAACTTGGCTATCATGTGTAAAATCATACAAGTGTTCGGTAAACAGGAAGTTTTCAAGTGATCAATCTGAAAACGCATCACACGGTATAGCTGACTTAGATAAACCCTGAAACTAAATTTCAGAAATCCTTGTATTGTAGTTCCTGAGAAAAATGCGACGAAAAAATAAATAGTGTAAAAATATGCAAGTGTTCTGTTAACAGGAAGTTGTCGAGTGATAAATCTGAAAACGCATCACACGGTATAGCTGACTTATATAAATTCTGAAACCAAATTTTAGAAATCCTTGTATTGTAGTACCTGAGAAAAGTGTGACGAAAATTTTCAACTTGGCTATCATGTGTAAAATCATACAAGTGTTCGGTAAACAGGAACTTTTCAAGTGATCAATCTGAAAACGCATCACACGGTATAGCATGTATAGCTGACTTAGATAAACCCTGAAACCAAATTTCAGAAATCCTTGTATTGTAGTTCCTGAGAAAAATGCGACGAAAAATATTCATGGGACGGACGGACTGACAGAGGGACAGACAGAGGTAAAACAGTATACCCCCCCTTTTTTAAAGCGGGGGTATAATTATCAACAGACAGTCAGGCCAAAAGCTATAAACATACCTTTAAAAACACATCTGGCTCTAACACATTTTTTCTAAGAGCTTCACCTAAGTAATATATAGCATCTTCAATAGCTTGTTCTTCTGCAAATGAGTTCAATAATCTATAAAAAAAAAAAAATATATAACTTGTAAATATGTATGATCTGATCATCACATGACAGCTGTTTACTTTAAGGTTGCCATGCTTGCTTCTCTGTTTCTCTGTTTCAAGATAACAAGCTTTCTAAAAGACTTTCATAAAGTGATAGTATATAAACTAAAATAGCAGAAAAAATAAAGGTCTGTGTGCTTGTTTTTTTTTAAATAAGCCATTGAAAATTTATGAAAAGAAAAGGAAGAATTAGTAGGACAAATTTTTTTTCACACTATAAACATCGATAACACTAGAGGAGATAAAGTGATCAACAAATAAAGGACCATCAAAGGTGTTAATTAGGCCATAAACATGTCACCTCAAGAAATCAGTATCATAAGCAAATGTTATAAATGTATCTTGAATTGTCAAATATTTTTCATCAAATCAAGCCCAGCATGAAATTATTATTTCCCATATGTAGGAGAACTATGAGGATATAAATTGAACACTTTATCATACTAGCATATCAATACCGGAAATCTGACTTTCATCGATTTTTATTTTTTAAGAGAATTAAATGATCAAAAGTTGTACAATTTAGGTCATTAAAGATTAAATGGGTATAATCCTGCATGCAGTTGTAGTGCTGTGACTGCTATAAAAGTATACTCAGATTATTCAATATATTCCCTAGATCATATCAGTAGTCTTGATTTGGACAATGGTGTTTTATTTCGTTGGAAACTTAAATTCATGGATAAAGTCATCCACGAAAACCACGAAAATTGGTACCCCACGAACAAAAGTACTTTCACAAAAATATATCAATTAAATATCGAAATTATACCAAATGAAAGAGTGTATCAATTTACTGATATCAAGCTCAAAGTACTTATTTTACCAGCTGAATTTGTATGTAATGTGATTTCCATAGACTGGAGTGTCTTCTTTAAATAATGGGAAAATATTCCTAAAAAATATAGTACATGTATTACCGAATTTTCTGTCAATCTAACCACACATTTATTGACACCGATTTCATCGTCAATAAAAAAAAAAAGATGAGATATAATAACATCATATCCAACAACTTACTGTCTATACAATGGTGTAGTAGTTATAACTGCTTCATCTATGTCCAGTTTATCTTGGTGTTCTACTTTTTGTAATGCCTCTTTTAGCTCTCTATCTTTATCCTTTAATAGTTTTATATTGCTTTCTATTTCTTCCTGTAAAACATTTTTTTTTTATTGAAAAATAATTCTTGAAAAGAATAAGTTGATTTTTATTTTACCTATGACAGACTTGAAAATTGGTAAGCACTCAGTATTTAGGAGTATGACAAAGCCTGTTCAGCTAAGATTTAGAATAATGATGAGAACATTCATGCAGAACATTACTTTGCAACAAGCATGTTAAAAATCTGATTCAGCGTTTGGTCAAGTACAATGCAGGGTGATATTCATATGACATTAACATCCTGAATATGCATTTAACTTACCATTGGCAGTAAAATACACTGGCGGATCTAGAAATTTTCATAAGTGGGGGCCCACTGACTGCCTAAGAGGAGGCCCACTCCAGTCACGCTTCAGTGATTCTTTATATAAGCAACCAAATGTTATCCCAAAAAGGGGGGTCCCTCCTAAATCTGCCTCTGAAATAGTCACTTCCATCAATTACAGCAATGCTAATATTAAAAAAATTACCCTTAAAATACAATTACTGTGAAAGTACTTCAATTCGTGGGTATACATTTTCATCGTTTGAGCATCATTTTCATGTTCATGGGTTTTTAAATTCGTAGATTTAAGTTTTACGAAATAGAAAAATTAAAAATTAAATCCATTAGAAACCAAAGTTACGAATTGTCTGGATTTAAGGAAATTGCAAAGGTAAACATTGACTTGTGTAAATCTGTAAATCATTGTGATCACATTAATTAATCTAAGATTGAATGATCAACAGATTAAAGACCATCAAAGGTGTTAATTAGGCCATGTCACCTAAAGAAAACAGTTAACTGAACACATGGTATAAACATATCTTGAATTGGAAAATAATTCTAATAAAAAGCAAGCCCAGCATAAAATTATTATTTCCCATACCTATGAGAGTTATGAGGATATAAAATGAACACTTCATCATAGCATATCAATACTGGAAATCTGACTTTCATCAATCAAAAATATTTGTTTACAGAATTAAAAGATCAAAAGGTTTTTAAAGATTGAATGGGTAGAGTGGGTTTGCCCTGTGACTACTATTATAGAATTTTCGGAATTGGCAACATTCAATACATATTCTCTAGATCATATCAGTAGTCAAACCTACATGGGGATCTTTCCTTGTCTTGATTTGGACAGGGGTTGTTTTAATTCAATGGACACTTAAAGTCGTGGATAAAGTCATCCACAATGCCATGAAGATCAGTTCCCCACATCACAGTTTAAGTTCATTTGGTTTATTTTATCACACTAAAACATAATTCTTCAAACGTTGATGATAACACCACTAAACAAAAAATCTTACACATTTTTAGTCACTTACTTTTTCTTGTTCCAGATCTTTAAATATTTGTTCTAACTTGGTCTTTCCTGTGTTTAAATCTGACTGTGTCTTGTAAAGGACATTCATTTCAGCCTAGAAATACAAATTTGTATTACAAAGATAATTAAGTTATTTATTGATGTATTAAGTACTTTTATATTATCATTCAACTAGACCCATTGGGCCATTCCTATCATATAATTGACTATTTCATTCAGCAAACACAAATCCTGAAAGTGTCACACTTTTTTATTGAATAAAGCGTTTAGGCCCTAGCAAATAATAGACAGCTTTCGTGTTCGATGCTGTTTCGTTAAAAACTTTGGTTTTAGTGAACCTCACTTGTGCGTTTAGGGGCCTAGTCACTACCTTCCAATGTTGAGCAAGTGGTTGGAAAACTATAAAGCTAAATAGCATGAATTATTCTGCAAACTAAATTCTCATAATTGACAATCAGCACCGCTGTCATTAGGGAATTGTGTATAAGTACCTACTGAACAAATTTTATTTCTAGTTTATCCTGCACAATGACGATCTCTAAGACGCTTGATGAACAGTTATAGTGCAGGGATACAGGCAATCCCCTCTATCTGGTAAATGACGTCACAAAGGCATGCATAATTGACGAGTTTTTTTCTGGTGTCGGATAAACATGTAAGTGGTCTATTCTGATTAAATAAAAGTGAACCAACATTTGAACAAACTTAAGAAAAAGAAGGAATACAGCACCATTTTGGAAAATAATGATTGATAGATTATTTTTTTTATGTTTAAGTTAGTTTAACATGTTTAACTCAACTTTCAACAATACTGTCTATACATGTATCATGACAGCCTTTTTTATTGGCCCAGAAAGCACTTCTAACCTTCAGATGTAAAACTGTCAATTTAGGTCAATATTAAACGCCTTAATACCATGTGCAGGATTACATTTTCTTGAAAATTTTGGATTTTATCTGCTTTGACATTGTAACAATTTCTCCAAAAACTTTCAAAACACAACATATTGGTCTTCAGCATGTGCATTTTCTGGTTTTCATAGAGACAAATCATGCATTTTTTTCAGTTATACAAGATACTTCACTTAAAAATAAATTATTAAGGGAGTGCTGATATATTGACAAAAGAAGTTCTATTGTTATTGGAGCACTCAGTTCAGGCATACAAAGGTTTAATTACTTGAGCTTGTTCAAATATTTCTCTTAATCGTCTCTTCATTTTGTCTTCTACCGCTGATAGGAGAGACATCCTCAGATGTTCCTCTGTTACTGTCATATTACTTCCTGGACGATTGGCGGCAGTCGTGGCTGCAATAAATCATATTATTGTATAGCAATACAATATTTCCCACAGAATGTAACCAAAAGTTAGCGTGCAATAAATTCCAATATTGCACTAGTGCAATAAATCTTTGAAATTCATGACGTCATCAACGTTTAAATCTTAGTTTAAACCAATTTTTACTTTCAAATATTATATTGCTATACAATAAAAGGGTTATTGCATGAATATTGGGAAATATTGTCCCTCGTAGAACATATATTGCACTCGCAAGCTCGTGCAATATAAAATTCTACTCGGGACAATATTCCCCAATATTCATGCAATAACCCTATAATATGTTACATTAATGTAATACAAAAAACTCAACATATAATTTTTTTATATGAACATATGGGCTTTGCTCATTGTTGAAGGCTGTATGGTGACCTATAGTTGTTAATGTTTGTGTCATTTTGGTCTTTTGTGGATAGTTGTCTCATTGGCAATCATACAAAATCTTCTTTTTTATATGATTAGAAATCAAAATTAGAACTGGTTGTTAAAACTGGTCTTAACCTAAATTATGTTTTTCTCAGGTTTATTTTCCTTTAATTTAATTACATTATCTGTATACAATGTATACCCTTTAAGCACAGACAAAAAAAAATATATTTGAAATTTAAAAGAAAAGTTATTAGAATAGACCTTATTATTCTATTCTGAAAATAACTAATCAAAAAAAGGTCTAAGCTACACTGATAGAAATTTTTAATGCAGTGTTCTGATTTTAGAAGGCTGATAATTCTAGATCCTTCCTTCCAAATAATGGAATATATAAAATATGTCAACCTGAAGAAATTTCCTCAATGTACATTTCCAATCCAAAATTTTAAAATAATGCACAACTATACTACTGTATTTTTTTCTAAGTTTTGTGTAAATCTATTGAGTTAATTAACTCAGTTCATGAAGATCATCAAATGTAAATAAAATTCAAATTACTTGATTCTGTCTGTACACTTCCACTGTAAGGATATCCAGTACTGGCTGCTGGGTATCCTGGTGTAGAACTAGGAAATCCTTGGGGTTGTTGTTGACCTGGATATCCACCAAATCCACTGTTATTACCATATCCTCCTGGAGCTTGCTGTTGGTTTGGATAGCTAGGATATCCTTGGAAACCTGAATTTGGATAACTCCCTGCTTGGCCACCACTTTGGCCACCACTTTGGCCACCTTGCTGAGGATAACCTGATGAATATGGTTGTGGCATCGGAAATCCACCTGTAATTAATGTTTAAACTTGATTTATTGAGTGTTGAAATAATATGAAATGTTTTGAAAACCGATATATTTTAGCTAAAAGTCATTGTTTCAAATTCAGTAAAATTTCAATGTCAGAAAATTTTTCTTTTGATTTCAGTTTAAGTATTTGAATAATCAAATACAGCTTCATCAATATAAAAATAATACACAACGTTAATCTTTCTAAATTTTCAGTTCCTTAAGATTTTTATTTAAGATTTGAATGCTTTATTTAGCATGTTTAGTAATTTTGTAATTATTTGGGGTTGTTAACTGATTGACCAATGCACATTTTGTATGAAGCGCACATTTAATGCTTTTAAAGCCTTGTAAGGAAGCATTCTATTTGTATTATTAAATTCTATGCTATCACATTGACATTTTAGTTTAATCAATCATTTTGGTTGTTTTAGTATTCATTGTTTTTACCTAGTCACAAACAGTATATGAAGTTGCATTCTCTGCAGAAATGAAATAAAACGTTGAATGCCTCAATGACTGAAGGAGTTTTAACAGGGTTCTCACTAAGGCGAGTCTATGAGTCCTAGACTCATCAAAATCTGTCTGTACTCACCATTTTCAAAACTGATGAGTCCACAGATGCATCAACATGATCAAGATTGAAATATTTTATATAAACTGAACAGTTAAACACAAATATCATCATTTTATAGCAAAAGTGTAAAAGTGATATGAATTTAATGTCGTTCCATTGCACTGTTAGGTCATGGAGACTAAAATATTTCATTATATTGTAATAAAATACTTTCTTCTTGGTGTTGGTCTCATCATGACCAAAAATGCCAATACAAGTACAATGTAATACAAACCTTGTGATGGATATGGTGGTTGTTGGACTCCACCTTGGTATGGCGGTGGTCTATTCTGGGAGTTTGCAGATCTAGAGAAAACAGGTGGTTCCTCACTGAACACTATTACTAAAATCTGTATCAGGCCCAATAAATCTGATTGTGGCTGCAAATAAATTTAACATCATTATAATATATTATATTGACAATTAATAAATTATACATGTATACTCAATGTCATTTTGGCTTGTTTAATTTTCATAAAATTTTGACAAATTGATTAACTTTGACATGTTGACAAAATTATAATAATTTCAAGAAATTTGATCCACACAATTTACAGAAATAATTTCATTGGATACTTACCTGTTTTCAGTTTGACAAATGCTAATTTTGATCATTTAGAAGCTTAATTTCTCCTAAGTATTAGTATGTTAGGTACCTGCTTTACATGTAAGTACTCTGTACCCTTTTAAGGAGCAAAATTAAACATTTCATTCAAAATCAAAGAATATGAATCATCTTATCATACCATCCCTATTTAATGCCATATCATGAAATTGCTGACAATGCAACTATCAATAAATAATCAATATTTCCAAGGTACATAATTCTTTTAAAACATAATTGATTGACACTGATTTCTGAACCAATTAAAGACATTGCTGATATAAACTCAATGAAAATTGGGCAAGAATTAGAGACATAAGAGCACTATAAATGCAATTTTCGATTCAGTTAGTGTTTCCAAGGTGCATACATGTAACTCTTGAGATGGATCGACAGACAGACACGCGACAGATGCCCATTGTTTCTATGTACTGTGCGAAGGGACAAAATACTTACATATCTCCAGTCTCTGAGATATGGTAAATCCACTTTACCATTAGCATCTACATTGGTTCCCTGTTTTATTTGCATGGTATTGGTAGGTTTAACGTAGCATATTGGAGGGTTGTATGGATGAGTGTCCAGTATAAAGATACCTATTGGTATGTTGTAAATACTACCTGTAAAAAAAATCACATTAATAACTTATATCTGTCAGTCGGGGTACTGCTTGTACAAAAAGCCATAAATAATTTAAATCGGTTGTCAATAAAGAAATTTAAGGTCCACAAATTTATGATCTTACTTTCCAGAAAGAAGAAACTTTCCCAAAATATGTTCAAAAGTTTTGTTGTAATCACAATTAACCTTTGACATGTACAAATTTTCCATACACACTGGTTATCACCATCTGAAAGTGCAAAGGAAATTCAATCCCAAGGAGCAAGTAATGAAAAGTTTGTATCTGTGTTAAAACAATTGAATGGCACTGATTACTTTAACTGCCAGACATTTCTTATATAAACCTTTGATATCAATTTCATAAAAATGTTGCAAGAAATAATTCTTGCGATTGCTTTCAATGCAATTTTGAATTTATATTTTCAACAAATCTGCATACTCAACCACAGGCCCACCAGTAAAGGCTTGTAAAATTCATATGTACAGCCCAATAGAATTTAATCATGAAAATTGTCCAAGGGTCATAATTTCTTTAATACATGTATAGGTGAATGGCTCTCATTTTTTCAATCGTTTGAGACATGTTTTTTTCTCTTGCACTGTGTTGATGATGTGGACTTAATTCTGTGTTTAAAGTACATTATCAAAGACTACTAATATATATTACCTCTGTAATTTACAGGTATAGTTCCATCTAGGTTTACTAGATCTTTTTGTGAACCATCATTAAATACTAAAATAAAAAGAAACATTATGAGTTAATAAAATTGAGAATGGATATGGGCAATATATATGTCAAAGAGACAACCCGATCAAAGAGACAACAACCCGATCAAAGACAGCCAAGGGCCACCAATGGGTCTTCAACGCAGCGATACAATCCAGCAGCCAGAGGTGACCCTCAGCTGGCCCCAAAATAAAATTCAGTACTAGTTCTGTGAAAATTGTCTTCATACTTATCTCCAAAACATATAAATTAACTAAAATTAAACAAACATACATGTACAAAGAGTTCTCTGTTTAGTCATGTTAGTAAAAACAAAACATGAATAACTTTTGTCAAAATAAATTTTCAGTTTCTGAGAATACAAACTGAAGACAAACACAAAAGATAATTGTGCTTGTGAGTAGAAAAATCTTTTTTATTTGTAAACAGTATATTCATGATATTACAAAGTGATATTCACTGTAAAGAATGTGGGTTTTGGTTTGTTGCTCTTAATATGATTTTGTTTTGTACATGAATCAGATCATTAGTTTCATTGTTTGAATGTTTTACATTTGTCATTTCACAGCCTTTTATAGCTTTTATGGGGTTTTGCTCATATATTGTCACGATTGTAGACATGTAAAATTGTGTCTACACAGTTACTTTTGCATAGGTACTATTTATGTAGTATTTATATACCACAAATCTGTAGTACTGGAAATCTCCTTTTAATATTCAGTAATACAAAAATGTATTGTGTTACTTACGAATTATTGTAATATTTAAGTACCTGTATTTTACAGTACTTGATTTGTAATTCAAATTTAAGTACTACAGATTTTTGGTTGCACTGTTACATTTTCAGCATTATGAATGTTTGTCTTTATCAAATCTCATGAAGTTACGATGTTCAAATGTTGTAATCATTTTGGGATTATTTTTGTACCAATATTTGGAGTACAAATCAAGTACTGGAAAATACAAGTACCTAAATATTACAATAATTTTAAAGGAAAGAAATAGTACTAAATATTACAAGTAAATTTCCAGTACTACAGATTTTAAGTACATAAATAGTACCTATGCAAAAGTAGCTGTGTGTGAAACAAGTACATTTTTACATGTACTACATAATCTTAATAACAGAAGAATAGATATAAGACTTATAAGTTAAGTATATTTAACATATATGTAATATACTTACTGAATGGTCCATGAGTTGGTCTCAAGTCTTTATATTGTGAGAAAACACCTAAAATATCTTTCTTTGCTATGTCTGCATACTTGTACTAAAATTACAGTAGTAGACACATTAAATTATATAAAAAAAAATCAAACTATGGAAAAAAGGAGAAAAATATACATCATGTACTGTAGTACATTCTATGTCATGTATGTATGTGCAACTAAAAATTTGAAAGTGAAAAACACTACTGTGGCAAATGGATCATACTTATACTTTCTACCAACTCAAACATCTTCAACAAGGAGTTGATAAAATCGTTTTTGTTTGTTTCGTTGTTATATTATCTATTGATGGTTAGTTTGCCTTACCCAATGTTAGAAATAATTATCAAGAGCTGGTATCATGAATTACTGACATCTGACATCAGGTACGATACACCCTATTGCTGTTTGTCCATCACTACTGGACATGATGTCAAAGTAGAAAATACATGAATGTGTCTGAAGCCACAATTGAAAAGTGATTGTTGTATGACATCAAAAGTTCAAGCGGGACAGATTCCGGGGTCAAGCATGACAGATTTCCAGATACACCTTATCGCTTTTCCTGGCTGACCTGAAAATCTGTCCCACTTGAACTATTAATGTCATACAACAATCACTTATCTACAAGATCTCAGTGTGTGATAGTAAATGGAGTTAAATCGGAAACATCATCAGTCCTATCAGGAGTACCTCAAGGAACGGTTCTTGGTCCAATCCTATTTCTGGTCCATATCAACGAAATAGCAGATAACGTAACATTAGAAATTAGGCTGTTTGCAGACGACTGTGTATGCTACAGATAGATTAATACTGAAGATGACTGTGCTGAACTACAGAAGGATATTGATACCCTAGGTAACTGGGCGACAGATTGGGGAATGAGTTTTCAACCAGTTAAATGCAACATGATGACCTTGAGTCGCAAGAAGAAAACAACATCATTTAAATACACCTTGAAAAATACGGAACTCCAATTTTTAACATCAATAAAATATCTAGGAGTTTAAACATCACGAATGATCTACACTGGGGTAAGCACATAGAGGAGATATGCAATAAATCTTACAGGACATTAGGTTTATTAAAAAGAAATCTATCGGCATGTCCACTTGAAGTTAAACTCCAGGCATATAAAGGACTGATACGACCTGTCCTAGAATATATGCAAGCACTGCCTGGGACCCACATCAACTATATCTCCAAGACCAACTGGAAAATGTACAGAAAAGAGCGGCTAGGTTTATAACATCAAACTACACTGATTACGAACCAGGAAGTATGACAGCGATTTTAGATCAGCTACAATTACCATCTCTGAAAGACCGTCGTACACGAAACAGATTAATTCTTTTCTGCAAGAATATACATGGTCAAGCAAACTTACCATCTGACCAACTGAAAAAACCATCCTGTACAACTAAGAACATGCACAGCCAACATTTCCTCCGACTTCAAACAAAAACAGACACGTTAAAATACAGTTTTATTCCAAATACCATTAAAGACTGGAACCTACATGTACTACCACCGGATATCTTCACCAAAATTCAGTCAACAGAAGAACCAGCTAAAACCTTAAAATAGTGAAATTGTAAGGGGGGCCCAACTTAAGTAAATTACTTGACGCACGCGCGGTGTATTAATATCCTTGGATGTATCACCGTAAACCTATCAAGATCAAGATCAAGAATATCCATCATGTCCATTAATTGTGGTGTCAGATACATGTATTTTGTATTATGTTGTCAAAATTCTATGGGAACCAGTGTGATATCCATTAATGGTGGAAAAATAGCAATAAGGTCTATAGCGATAAAGGTGTACACATGTTGATATGACAATGTCACACATTGACACCTCATAATTTGTCCGTTAACCACCTCAGTGAGTGTCTTATAGATATAGGAAGATGTGGTGTGAGTGCCCATGAGACAACTCTCCATCCAAACAACAATTCAAAAATTAAACCATTATAGGTTAAAGTACGGCCTTCAACACGGAGCCTTGGCTCACACCGAACAACATATATATATATTTAATCAATATTTAATCAAATATTTCATACCTTACTAAGGTAAGATTTTAGCATCTGTTCATTACTCCCCATTATTTCTCCAATAGATCTGTCAAAATCTTAACTTTGTTAAAACAGCTTTTGTTGATCTGTATATCCGTTTGATGTTGGCAAACAGTGTACAGCAGGTAAACGTGTATTTTTCATCTTAGACAGTATAAATATGCCATTTTCACTTATATAGATCGTTTGTATTTCACTTAAATTAGTCTTTTGTGGGGGGAATTTATCGATACACACTAAATATGCAGAATCAAAATGATTTTTCTTCGATTTAAGATTCGTCAACTGTCAGAAGATGATGACTCAATCAAAACTGTGTTTTCATTTACAATGAAAATATCGCTCATATTAAACGCATTTCTGATGTTATTTTCCTGTAATATCTATAATTAGCTACAGAGGGGATTCCAGATTTATGCAAAAACCCAAAATGTAAATTAAATTTTAGCCCTAAATATGTTTTTTTTAATGCTAATTGCTTTAAAAAAAAATCAAGCAACGTATTCAAGTATAGACTTATGCTGCCAGTAAAATTAATAAATAGTTTATAAAATAAAAACTCATCTTACATTTTGGTACGTTATACATTTTTACAATTAAATTTTTCGGTCATAGGATTAATCATTTGTGCAATCTTTCTCTTCCGGTATCCAACATGAAGTATGTCGAATTTTAGAATTCGTACTTAAATCGTTTAGAATCTCTTTGATTAGTGGGCATCTAAAGTTTATTTCACCCACCATGAAAGATTATACCATTTATAGCTCTCTCAAATTATATTATATCGAAAATAATGTCAGAAAAGCAATTACCAATGACTATTTTCATGACTTCATGAGACAAGTTATGATCGAATTCTTCTGAAATCGATGTACTGTATCCTCTCTAATCATTATTGACATTATAATTCGAATTCGAAGACCTTGTGAGGCATACAGATATATAAGAAGGATTGGTCCAAAAACATTTTATGAAATAAAAAGATGTTCTGAATCTAAGTTCAGCGTCTAAATATTTGTTAAGACACATGATACATGTAGTTTGTAGCTACAAATCAAAATAATAATCACAAACATATTACACTGAAAGGTATAGAAGTACTGTTCAAATACTTTGCATTGCAGTACACATATTTTTCACTTAAACAATATTTGATTTTATAATATATTAGAAATCTACATGTGAACTTTAAAAGTTAGTAAAGTATCAATATTAGATAATGCATTTAATGAAGCAGTCTGGTGCGAAATAGTGTTAAAAGGTACAGACAAATTATTAGTGGGGTTACTTTACCGAAGCCCAAATTCTACTACAATAAACAATGACAATTTACTAGTAGCAATAAACAGAGCTATAGAGCTAAAATATAGCCATTACTTATTTTTTGGGGACTTTAACTATAAAGAGATTGACTGGATTAACTGTGAGGCAACTGTAGGTGAGGAGCATTCAGCTGCAAAATTTTTTAATTGCATTCAAGATAACTTTCTTTTTCAACATGTGAAGTCTCCGACTCGATTTAGAGAAGGTCAAAACCCAAGCTGTTTGGATTTGGTTTTTACAAACGAAGAAAATATGATTGATAGTGACTCTTTAGTAATTGATTCACCAATTGGTAAAAGTGATCATGCCGTAATTCATTTTGACTATAACTGTTATTTAAGTTTTGAACAAGATACAAGTGAAAGATTTCAGTATTTTAAAGGTGACTATAAAGCTATTAGCGACGAGCTAGATCAAGAAAATTGGGATGTCTTATTTGAAGACAAGAGCATTGAACAAATATGGAACATTTTCAAGTCAAAATTAAGTCAGTGTATAGAAAAATATATACCAAAAAGAAGGCATAGTAACAAATTTACGAATCCGCCAATGTGGATGGATAGGAGAACTAAATCAGCTATAATTAAAAAGCGTAGAGCATGGAAAAAATACCAATTCTCAAGGTCAAGAGTTTCATATACTAATTATGCATCTAGTAGAAATAATTGTACTAACACTATACGTGAGGCTAAGAAATCTTATGAAAGGAAGGTAGCATTAGAGGCTAAAACTAACTGTAAGTCATTCTGGAAATATGTCAATTCTAAATTGAAAACAAGAACTGGTGTGGGTAACATAATGAAGTCTGATGGCTCTTTAGCTATTAGTGACACTGAAAAAGTAAACGTACTTAATACTTTCTTTAGTAGTGTATTTACACGTACAGAAGATTTAAATGAACAATCTAATGTGAAAGATATGGAAGAGGTACTTTTAGATATCTCAGTTACTGTTGATGATGTTTTAAAAAAGCTGAACAATTTACATGTAGACAAGTCTGCAGGGCCCGACAACCTTCACCCTAAAGTTTTATATGAAGTGAGACAATCTATAAGTTATCCGTTATGTATAATTTTTAATAAATCCTTATCAGAAGGTGTTTTACCAGAAGAGTGGAAAAATGCAATACTTTCACCTATTTTTAAAAATAAAGGTGATAAAAAACAGCCATGTAATTATCGTCCAGTCAGTTTGACATGCGTTATTTGTAAAGTGTGCGAATCACTTATTAGAGATAAACTAATGAAACATTTATTAGAGAATAATCTGTTGTCTGATTGTCAGTATGGTTTTAGACCTGGACGTTCTTGTTCAATACAACTACTCGAAGTACTTGACCATTGGTCATCGTTATTGGATAATTTTTGTTCAGTGGATGCAATTTATTTAGATTTTAGTCGTGCTTTTGACACTGTGCCTCATGAGCGTCTTATTGGCAAACTTTACAATCTAGGAATTCAAGGAAAAGTTTTGGATTGGATAAAATGTTTTTTAACAAATAGATCCCAGCGAGTTAGACTTAATAATACATACTCTACTAGAGCTGAAGTGATAAGTGGCGTACCCCAGGGTAGCGTACTGGGGCCCGTACTATTTTTGGCGTTTATTAATGATATGCCGGATGCAGTTGCTGGGTTGATTAAGGTTTTTGCAGACGACACAAAAATTTATTCATCTGTAGATAATGAGCAACAACACCAGGACTTGCAAGCCGATTTAGATAGACTATGTGATTGGTCCAGAAAATGGAAATTATCGTTTAATGCAAGTAAATGTAAAGTTATGCATTTTGGTCAAAATAATAACTTGTCTAGATACACCATGTTAGATAATGAGGATGATTATGTCCAGGTTAATCCTGTTACTCAAGAAAAGGACTTAGGAATAACTTTTGAGCCTAACCTAAAGTTTGATAAACATATTACTAACTGTGTGAATAAAGCCCAGAGAGTCTTGGCATTAATCCGTATTTCCTTCGACTATTTGGAAAAAGATATGTTTATTATTTTATACAAGTCAATTATACGTCCTTTGTTGGAATACTCCACTACAGTGTGGTCACCATATTTGAAGAAAGATATAAGGAGAATTGAAAAGATCCAGCGTCGAGCTACCAAATTAGTGCCTAGTATAAAAATGTTAAGTTACGTTGAAAGATTGAGAGCCTTGGGCCTTCCAACACTTGAATACAGAAGAGATCGTTATGATATGATACAAGTTTATGAAGCTTTACATGGGATAGATGATATTAAATGGCAAAATATGTTTGAGTTATCTACAAATTCTACTAGAGGACATCCTTGGAAATTAAGTAAAAAGAGGTGTAATTCAACTCAGCGTCTCCATTCATTTTCTCAAAGGATCATTGATCAATGGAATAGTCTTTCAACCGTAACAGTTTGTGCAGAATCTGTCAATATTTTTAAAAATCATATTAATGATGAACATTGGAATAGGAAGAAGTTTAATCCTACATAATGGAATAGTCTTAATATTATATAGATTTCAACAGTAAAAGTTTGTGCAGAATCTGTCAATATTTAAAAAAATCATATTAATGATGAACATTTTGGAATGGGAAGAAGTTTAATCCTACATAATGGAATAGTCTTAATATTATATAGCTTTCAACAGTAAAAGTTTGTGCAGAATCTGTCAATATTTAAAAAAAATCATATTAATGATGAACATTGGAATGGGAAGAAGTTAAATCCTACATAACATTTTAATATAAATGCAGCAGTTTATAAATGTATGCGACAAGTATTTAAAATATTGTGGAAACCATCGTACAACATGTATAGAAGTACAGAAAAATTATTCGTTCTATTTATGCGCACAGCTCACAGTTAAAATAAGTAATTTAATATCAAGTAAATTATGAGGCGGCAAAAGAAGTTTTCAACTTAATGATCGCCGCAATAATCCAGGTAGAATCCAGGTAGAATCCAGGTAGAACTTGTTGTAACTTCTAATACATTGTCATGATTGTATTAAAAGCCCTATTATTAACGCAATGTATAATGCATACCAGTCGACTGCCCCAAAACATCTATGATGCGCCATGCACTTAAAAAAAAATACATACTTTTGATGACTCATTTGTGCTTTTTCCCGTAAAGTTCCTATGTCAAAATGTTATTACCTGACAGTAAGAGCAGATGGTTCTATGGCATTGTTTACATTGATTGACCTTTTGTCAACTGATCATGATATAGTACATATATAAAGTATCACAATGTAAAGAGCATTAAATGAAACATTATTTTATCTTTACAGGGTCGAACTTTGTGCTTTTAGTGGCTATAAAATATACCCAGGCCATGGGAAAAGATTGGTCAAAATTGACTGCAGGGTGAGTATAAACTTTAAAGATATCAATTCAAATGCACTGGTTCAACATTTCAATACTAATTGTCAGTTTAAATATGTAAGATGTGTAAAACTTCAGGCTATAATATTTGAAAAACCAAAACTAATCAAAAATTCAAGATCTAATCAATAAAAAAGGATATGGGGTTCGTATAATCAAATATAAACATGGAACATATAAATATTTCTGAATTGTAAATTCATTTATAAAAAAAAATTATAGCCATTTCAATTTCAATGAAACAATAGTAAAATTATGCCCCTTGTATTGTAAATTACACAGTGTTACATATACCGTCGCTGGGCTTCTAAAATGTTGTAAATAACTAATTTTTCATGAAAAAAAATCTCACAAACAGGCTTTGAAAATTCTGGCAAAATGCATGCTTCCAAAATGTTGTATGCAACTTGAACATTTTTGTAAATAGCAGTGAAATAAAATTTTGACATTTCTGGATTATCCAAGAACTTAAATTATTTTCACAGAAATAAAGAAATGTACAATTATTTTTTTCCCAAAGCCATTCTACAACAATTTTCAAGTTTTCATACAACATTTTGGTAGCAAACTTTACAAACAACTGACATTGACAATTTTGTAATCTGTCTTATTTCACACATTTTGATTGGTCTAACTGTATGCTTTTTTGTAAAACCAAAGATTTCCTCCCGCCCAGACCATTGGTGTCAAAAAGTATTTTTAGCTAAAAAAAAGTCATATACAACATTTTAGAAGCCCAGCGAAGATACGCTCCAGTAATTGCATGGTTTATTATGAGATCATAGATATCGGCCAGAGACTTTTTATTATTTTATATATTTAAAGAAAAATACTGAAAGGCCAATCAAATGTTTATGAAGTGACTGAAATAGACTGAAGCACTCATTTTCACATTTGTCATAATTTGAATAGAAGGTTCTTGGAAAACGGGTATAAATTCAATAAAAGATGTTATGTTTCCTAATAATGTAAAAATGAATCAGAAGATACATGTAGTATGTACCTAACTCAATATGATAATATAATGATGAAAAAAAGTGTACAAAACACAACATAAAAAACTTGAGACTGAGCAACACAAAACCACTCCAGCCAAAATAAGGGGGTTCAGATTCTGCTCCACAGATGGCATCTGTTGAGTTGGTCATGCAAGTACAAATTTGATAGTAGACTAGTCTTATTTGAGGATATTTAAGCTATTCTATAACAACCTTTTGTTATGCTTTTAATGCATATGAAAGCCATACTCCACTTATCTCAATATAAAAGTATTCATTCCATATTAATAAATTTACATTGTATGTCAAATTTTTCAGTTGGATGTTAAATATCTACATATTAGTCCTATTGCACACATTTCTTGACTTATATCTACATTTTGTAACTAATAAAACAGAAATTATCATAGATTTATTGGTTTTTATTTCATACAGGTTTTCAACTTTGTCAGTAGTAAAACTGAGGCAAACCACTCCATGAAAAGAAACCCTCGTAACATTAACTGGACCGTATTGTACCGTAGGAAACACAAAAAGGGTTTGATGGAAGAAGTTGCCAAGAAAAGGACACGTAGGACACAAAAGTTTGCCAGAGCCATCACTGGAGCAACTTTAACAGACATTATGGCTAAAAGAAACCAAAAGCCAGAAGTCCGTAAAGCACAAAGAGAACAAGCCATCAGGTATGTTATTGACTGAATTGTCTGTTTATAGTATACTTTTTTTGTTGTTGAAGGTTTATATATTTTATTGAAATCCTTGCATTTGTTAGTTTAAAACATTGATTACCAGTACCTTATCCTCGCCTCGTTAACATTAGTAATGATATTTATATATACAGGAGTTAGTGGTTGTTAGTAATATTCACAAAATATATATATAAATATAGTTTGTGGCATAACATTGTGGCCACAAGTTAAATTTTTTTTCTGTTTAGTATTAGATTTATATTAAGATCCATTTTGTTACATCTTGTGATCAATTTTATTTGGCATTCACCAATGGCAGTCAGCAGGGTTAAAGAACATCAGTTGTTCGACCTGTTAGTCAAATGTGTTTTGTTTAGATATACTTTTTCACTTTTTGGTCTTTTGGAAAATGTTGTTTGTGCTGTTTTTAGACCCTTCTACAACAATTTTTTTTTTACATGCACACGTATAAAAATTGTGTTTTTTATCCAACGCAATTATAGGTTTGAACGTAGTTTTCAATTTAGACTCGTATAAATAGTTTATAGTATACTTGGGTTGTTTTAAAACAAAGGGAAAAAATTTTTCGTCACAACTTTAATCTTCAATAACACACATATGCAGGCATGTCAGCTGCAATTCTGGCATTGGCCGGTTTTATTCATGAAAGGTTTGTTTAATTTATGTAAAAGAACATAGATGGTGGATAGTTGTCTCGCTGACCATCATATCAAATATCTTTTATTTTTATAGGAAAAGAAAATAGGCTGGATTTTTTCTGTCAAAGTTTTATTTCCAACAAATGAATTATATTAGATAGGTTTTTCGCAAAGTTTGAATGTAGTTTGTAATCCATGTTTTATTTCTTTTCACAGAGCTGCAAAAGAAAAAACAAAGGCAAAGGATGCCCAAAAGAAACAACAGAAGGTAAGGTCATGCTTGTATACATGTACATTGATCCAGAATTTCCTCGATTCCCTGCCATTGTAATATTTTGAATTTTGTACCAGCTGTCTGTTGCAATCTTGATTCAGAACAACTGACAAGTGGTTAATAATAATATTAATAATATTAATAATTCTTTATTTAAAGAGGGTTACACAGTTAGGTATTAAACTAATCTTCCCTGAGGCTGACATGAAATACAAGGAAATATAACAATCAATTACAAAATGTCAAACAAACACAGGTACATAAAAAAATTAATTAAGACATTGTTATGAAATATATAATTTTCAAAACGAGTAAAAATGATAAATTCATATATAGTATTGGCATCATTCAAATTACCTCAACAATATCTTAAGTTTGAGTAAGTTGTCATACTTATTGCAATAATTCTGTTATTCATTTTGTATTTGGACCAAGAGAGGAGTTTGTGCATAGAAATTCTTAAGTTCATAACGGTAACTTAAAAAGATTAAGGAAATCGAAATCTTGTTTGTGATTCAATTTGATATAACAAAAAAAAATAGTGGAAAAATTTACAATGTTTGTCAAAGAAAGTTTGCTCTTAGTAAATTTTACTTCAGAATCTATTATATACACATGGAGTGTGGAGGTGGTGGGGGTTTGTGACAATGGTATCATTGTCCTTTGAAGTACTGTTAACTAAATACAATTGAAAAACCAGAAATAATAAGTGCCAGGATGATCTCTATTTATTCACAACATCCAATTGCTTACCATGTTGAGATTTTTTTAAGGTATGTAAATCATTATTATTGCTGTTTATAATTTATGCCAATCTCTATTTACAGGCTGCAGCACCAAAAGTGAAAGGTGGCAAGATGGCAATGAAGTCAGCTCCAGCAGCAAAACCCCGTGTTGGTGGAAAACGATAAATTATTAATATAGACATGTGGAGTACAATGTTGTTTGTTATTCATTCTCAAAGTGTACACCAAGCTATTAAGTGCCCATAAGTACATCAGGTTGTCAATACATGCAGTATTGCAAAAGTATGATGATGATAAAAAAAAAAAAATAAAATGGCTATCATACAGGAGGCTTCATGGTATACCCATTGTCAGTCCATACTTCATATAAAGGCTTGAGAATGCTTTGATAAGATTTCATGGATCTTGGGTGAAATATTTTGCTCCAAAAAAGAATTATGTTATCTTCATGTATTTGTCAATTTAAAGTTATGGGATTTTAAATCAAAAACAAGAATGTGTCCATAGTACACGGATGCCCCACTCGCACTATAATTTTCCATGTTTAGTGGACCGTGAAATTGGGGTCAACTTTAATTTGAAATTAAAATTAGAAAGATCAAATCATAGGGAATATATATGTGTACAAAGTTTCAAGTAGATGTGACTAACTTCATCAAAAACTACCTTGACCAAAACTTTAACCTGAACTTCGCACTTTCATTTTCTATGTTCAGTGGACCATGAAATTGGGGTCAAAACTATAATTTGGCATTAAAATTAGAAAGATCATATCATGGGGAACATGTGTACTAAGTTTCAAGTGGATTGGACCTCGACTTCATCAAAAACTACCTTGACCAAAAACTGTAACCTGAAGTGGGACGAACGGAGGCACAGACCAGAAAACATAATGCCCCTCTACTATATCACATCTTCTTATATCTACTGACACAGTGTTGATGGATTAATGAAAGAAGACTATCTCATGACTTTAAAAATCTGATTTACTTTGCATATTAATGAGACTTGGTTTTTATACGACTGCAAAATTTGAAAAATTTTCGTCGTATATTGCTATCATGTTGGCGTCGTTGTCGTCCAAATACTTTTAGTTTTCGCACTCTAACTTTAGTAAAAGGGAATAGAAATCTATGAAATTTAAACACAAGGTTTATGACCACAAAAGGAAGGTTGGGATTGATTTTGGGAGTTTTGATCCCAACATTTTAGGAATTAGGGGCCAAAAAGGGCCCAAATAAGCATATTCTAATTTTTCACACAGTAACTTTAGTTTAAGTAAATAGAAATCTATGAAATTTTGACATAAGGTTTATAACCACAAAAGGAAGGTTGGGATTGATTTTGGGAGTTTTGGTTCTAACAGTTTAGAAATTAGGGGTCCAAATAAGCATTTTTCTTGTTTTTTAAGTAAATAGAAATCAATTGGAGTTATCTTTCTTTGTATAGAATAGTAGTTGAATCAACTTTTTTGCACCATAATTTTAGTATTAGTGAATGGAAATTTATAAAATTTAATCAGAAGGTGTATGACCACAAAAGGAAGATTGGTAGTGATTTTGGGAGTTTTTGTTCCTTACAGTTTAGGAATTAGGGGCCAAAAAGGGGTCCAATTTTTTTATTTTTTTTCGTACCATAACTTTAGTATAAGTATATAGAAATCTATGAAATTTAAACACAAGGTTTATGACCATAAAAGGAGGGTTGGTATTGATTTTTGGAGTTTTTGTCCTAACAGTTTAGGAATAAGGGGCCCACAGGGTCCAAAATTAAACTTTGTTTGATTTCATCAAAAATTGAATAATTGGGGTTCTTTGATATGCCAAATCTAACTGTGTATGTAGATTCTTCATTTTTGGTCCCGTTTTCAAATTGGTCTACATTAAAGTCCAAAGGGTCTAAAATTAAACTAAGTTTGATTTTAACAAAAATTGAATCCTTGGGGTTCTTTGATATGCTGAATCTAAAAATGAACTTAGATTTTTGATTATTGGCCCAGTTTTCAAGTTGGTCCAATTAAGGGTCCAAAATCAAACTTTGTTATCAAAAATTTAATATATATTCTCTTTTACTTCCAACTGATAAATTAAGACAATCTTTACCATTCAGTGATAACAAGCACATTTTTACATTTTAATATTTTATGATGTATTTAAATGAGTAATTATTGTTGCAAACTCCATTAGAAATTTGAATTGTGATTAGTTTTGGAATAAATGATAGGAGGATGTGAAAGAAAAAAAAATTTGGGGGGGGGGGGGGGGGGGGAATTTCATAAATAAAAAATTTCTACAACCATTTTTAGCTCACCTGGCCCAAAGGGCCAAGTGAGCTTTTCTCATCACTTGGCGTCCGGCGTCTGTCGTCCGTCGTCCGGCGTTAGCTTTTACAAAAATCTTCTCCTCTGAAACTACTGGGCCAAATCAAACCAAACTTGGCCACAATCATCATTGGGGTATTTAGTTTAAAAAATGTGTGGCGTGACCCGGTCATCCAACCAAGATGGCCGCCACGGCTAAAAATAGAACATAGGGGTAAAATGCAGTTTTTGGCTTATAACTCAAAAACCAAAGCATTTAGAGGAAATCTGACATGGGGTAAATATGTTTATCAGGTCAAGATCTATCTGCCCTGAAATTTTCAGATGAATCGGTTAACCTGTTGTTGGGTTGCTGCCCCTGAATTGGTAATTTTGAGGAAATTTTGCTGTTTTTGGTTATTATCTTGAATATTATTATAGATAGAGATAAACTGTAAACAGTAATAATGTTCAGCAAAGTTAGATTTACAAATAAGTCAACATGACCGAAATGGTCAGTTGACCCCTTTAGGAGTTATTGCCCTTTATAGTCAATTTTTAACCATTTTTCATAAATCTAAGTAATCTTTTACAAAAATCTTCTCCTCTGAAACTACTGAGCCAAATTAATCCAAACTTG
The DNA here is from genome assembly GCF_036588685.1 of Mytilus trossulus. Lineage (NCBI taxonomy): Eukaryota > Metazoa > Mollusca > Bivalvia > Mytilida > Mytilidae > Mytilus > Mytilus trossulus. Next base: position 33,144,114 of record NC_086382.1, on the reverse strand, counting down.
GCCACAATCATCTTTGGGGTATTTAGTTTAAAAAATGTGTGGCGTGACCCGGTCAACCAACCAAGATGGCCGCCACGGCTAAAAATAGAACATAGGGGTAAAATGCAGTTTTTGGCTTATAACTCAAAAACCAAAGCATTTTGAGGAACTTTGACATGGGATAAAAATGTTTATCAGGTCAATATCTATCTGCCCTGAAATTTTCAGATGAATTGGACAATCGGTTGTTGGCTTGCTGCCCTCCAATTGGTAATTTTTAAAGAAATTTTGCGGTTTTTGGTTATTATCTTGAATACTATTATAGATAGAGATAAACTGTAAACAGCAATAATGTTCAGCAAAGGAAGATCTACAAATAAGTCAACATGACCTAAATGGTCAATTGACCCCTTAAGGAGTTATTGCCCTTTATAGTCAATTTTTAACAATTTTCATTAATTCGGTAATTTTATGTAAATTTTTACCAAATATTTTTCTCTGTTACTAATGGGCAAGGTTCATTATAGATATAATTGTAAGAAGCAAGAATGTTCAGTAAAGTAAGAACTTCAAACACATCACCATCACCAAAATACAATTTTGTCATGAATCCATTTGTGTCCTTTGTTTAATATGCACATAGACCAAGGTGAGCGACACAGGCTCTTTAGAGCCTCTAGTTTTGAGAGGAATAATATTCAACAGCATAGTGAATTGCTCAAAGGCAAAACAAAAATTTTAAGTTCATTAGACCACATTCATTCTGTGTCAGAAACCTATGCTGTGTCAACTATTTAATCACAATCCAAATTTAGAGCTGTATCCAGCTTGAATGTTAGATCCATACTTGCCCCAACCGTTCAGGGTTCAACCTCTGCGGTCGTATAAAGCTGTGCCCTGCGGAGCATCTGGTTCAAATTTCAGACAATTTTGATACATACAAGGATATCCTCCAGCATTTCCTCTGTATGGCCATTCTGATTTAATGACTCAAACTAATTTTCATTTCATTGACCAGTTTGTAACATTTCAGGATTTTCTTGTGCTCATGTTGCAGTTGTCAGTCCCCTATTAACAAATTGTAAGGGGGCGTAGGTTTGCACTCCGTCTATCTGTCTGGCAAATCAGTTTTCCACGTATAATTTTTTGGTGTTTGAAGATATTGATTTGATATTTTCTAATTTCTTTTAAGCCATGGCATGGTTTAGATCAAGTTAGTATTTTCTTTCAGTACAATAAATTTTGTAGAGCATTTACAAAGTAATAGCTACAGTTTGGTTCAATTTTGTCAAAATAATCTTAAACTTGAGAAACATTGCTGATGAATTATTATAGATAGAGAGAAACATCAGATTACCGAGATGACCATCAATGCAAGTTGTACAAAAATTAAAGTCTCAATTGTTGAAATTGTTGGACTCCTTTTAGAGTTGTTACCACTTGTCACAAAGTTGTGTGCAAGTTTGCCTCGTAATGTAATATAATGGAAAGTAAAATAGCAAAAATTATCAGTAAGATAGATCTGCAATTAAGACAATGTGGAGAAAATTTTCTGAGGACATCGCATTGGATTTATTGCATTGCCCTCTTATGCGGATTTTGTGCCTCTGCCATAGTGGATTGGGCATGGAGTTTTACTTTTGATGGTTTGAATGAACATTCATATGTCTCGAAACTGGTTTCTGTTGATAACTTTAGTTTGCCACAACCAAATGTTATGAAAAACTTACACTGAGTCTTCAAGAAAATCCAGCAGCTGGCACCAAAATAGAATTGTGTACTAGTTCAGTGAAAATGGACGCCACACTTAACCCCAAAACATATTAATGAGCTATAATTAAAAACATACAAGACTAGGAAAGGCCAGAGGATCCTGACTTGGGACAGGCACAAAAGTGTTGCGGGGTTACACATGTTTTGTGAGATTTCAACCCTCCCCCTTTACCTCTTAGCAAATGAAGAATAAAGAAACGCATAGCAGTCCATGCAATAAAACACAGTTAAAAAGAAGTCAGAATAGGTAAAAGAAACTAAGCAAAATGACAATGATCCATAAATTAATAAAGGACTACTAGCAGTTACTGACGAGCCAAAATCAGACCTCGAAAGAAAGATCAAGCACTATCCCTCATATTAGGGGGTTAGTATTATACCATCATTAAATATACGAGAAGAACATAACCCGTAGTGCATATATATCGACTTTCCATTCTAGAAAAAAAGATATATGAAACTTAATAGTAAAAGTGGCAGTTTTTATAGCCCATGTGGAGTTCCTGTGCAAAATCACATTGTCTATATATAATATATAGAAACCCCACAGGAGTGTGGTTCTCTATGCACTGGGTTCTTCCACCAACAAATACTGACCACCACGAAACACACTGGCTTATTACAGAAATTTTCATAAGTGGGGGCCGCTCCAGTCATGCTTCAGTGATTCCCTATATAAGCAACCAAATTATTTCCCAGGCCCCGCCTCTAAATCTGCCTCTGTTATACAATTAATCAATTGCCACAAAACTTTTATCTATTTTTTTACAACTGCTATCATGTCTGCGTCGTCGTGCAAAGACTCATTTAGTCCTATTAGGTCCTAACAACAATTTTAAGTGAATGGATCTCTATAATTTTTTACCAGAAGGTTCAATACTACTAAAGGAAGGTTTAGATTGATTTTGTTGATAACTAGGGTTTTCTGGTTAATGGTTGAAAGAAGTCAATTTACAGGGCTGCAAAACAGATATTATAAGGTACATAATGGTTTGTATCAAATCTGAACTTTTTTGTTCCCATGGTAACCAAAAGCAGATCAAGTGTAAATTAACTATCTAACTGTTGAGTATATTATTCAAACTCCATTATTTATATGTATCCAATACCTAGAAAACCATGTGTTTGATGCTGATTCTGAATTAATTTAGCAATTTCAGACCCGTTGCTAGGGCTTTCTTTTGATTGCTATGGTCTTTCCGCCACTTATATTAAAGCTTATACATTTTTTTATCATTTTCAGACAAATCATAAGTTTTATTGTCTGATAAATTACATTAATACAAAAAAAATAGCAAAAAGTTTGATAATGAACAAGTATAATTTTTTGTCATTTTTATGAATTTTACCAATTTTTGTTGCCATGGTAACAAAAAAATTCAAAAAAACACATGTTTTTTCCTGTTTTTAATAATTCAATGTACAAACTTTAACATGCAACCATAGTTTATAATGACCTTGTCTGCTCAATGTTATTTTTTCTTCATTTAAAGTATGATATTTAAGCTATTTTCAGAAAATGTCAAAATACAGATTTTTGCACCTTTTTAAATACCATTTTAGCCTAATATCAATTTTTTTTTCTCACAAACTCAACATCAAAATATAAACTTCAAATAATGCCTAATTATATGTTGAAATTATTTCTTTTCTTGAAATTGTCATTATCATGAAATTGCTGCAACCAAAAAGTAGACATTTTCCAATTTCCATGCCTGATTTCATTATAAATTCCTCAAAAAAATGACTGCATGTTTCCATAGCAACCGTTCAAGAAAATTAAAAAAAAAAAACTTGCAAACTTTATTTCAATCTTAACTGCCTATTATATAAAAGAAAAAAGCAGTTCTGAGACATATGATGAATCACCCCCTGCCTGGATCTTACAAATAGCTGTACTTAAGACAATTTAAAAGCAGTATAAGGGAGGTAATTCAAATTGAATTCATATAAAATACAATGTTGTGAATTTTTGAATTTACCTCCCTTACATTACTTGTAAATTATGTATAAAGAAATATGAGGTTTTGGACTATTTGCCCAAAAATGGGGGTCAATAGGCAACAACATAGTATATTGCACAAAAGCAAAAAAAAAAAGGGGGGGGGGGTGGAATGTAAATTCACAACAGCATAGTGTATTGTACATTTCAAAAAAGGTGAGGTTAACTCAAATCATATAACAAATTCTATGTTCTTTGACTATTTATTCTATGTCAGAAACTTATGTGTCAAATATTTAATTACAATCCAAATTCAGACCTGTATCAAGTGCGAACATTATGTCCATTTTTGTCCCACCTGTTCAGGGCTGGACCTCTGCAGTCGTATCCAGCTGGCGAAGCAATTTGTTCACTTCTCGCAAAAAAAAAAGTATACACTCAAACGATTAAAAATCACCAATGCAAAACAACAAACTTGCGTTTACAACGTTAAGTTAATATGCAATAAAGTGAGAGAAAAAAATATCATAAAAATAGCATTTTTTTCACCAGGTTAGCGATTAAGGTTCTCGGAATGGATTGTTTGTTGTAACATATATGCAACAAGAAGTAAAGACTAGGGAAGACTGAGCCAACAGCAGTTGTGTCCTTTAAGGAGCAACTTTAATCAAAATCGCGTAAGCGCTCGGACGTCAACATACTGTGTAAAATATTTATACAACCGCAATAAATATATTGCGGTCGTATATTGGTATCACGTAGTCCGGAAAGCGTTGTCCAAAGACATTTGGTTTCCGGACAATAACTTTAGTATAAGTAAATAGAAATCTAATAATCACGACAGGAAGATGGGGATTGTGGTTCTAACAGTTTAGGAAGGAATTAGGGGCCCAAAAAGCTTTTTTTTTATAGTTTTCAGACAATCACTTTTGGAATGGTGTATGGATCTCTCTGAAATATTACCAAACATGTCCATATCTCAAAGGGATGATTAGGATTTGCTTTGAGGGGTTATGGCTCAAACTGTTTAGCAATTAGGGGCCAAAAAGTGAAGAAACATGGGTGTCCTGGTTAATGGACAATTACTTCTAAAAAATACAATGTTATTAAGTTTAGATTACCTCCCTTACACTGCTTTTAATTATTAAATGGATAATTATGATTCCAAACTCCATAATGATAAGATCAATTGACTTGTGGTATAATTACAGAGAGATCCATGCACCGTTTCACACGTTATTGTCTAGAAAATGGCACAATAGCAAATAATTTAATATAAATTCAAATCATATAACCAATTAGAAGTTCTTTGCATACAGTTATTCTGTGCCAGAAATCTATTATGTGTCAAATATTTAATTATAATCCAAATTCAGAGCTGTATCAAGCAGAAATGTTGTGTTCATTTTTTCCCCAACTGTTCAGATCGTATCCAGCTGCGCTCGGCGAAGCAATTTGTTTATGCTCGCATCAAATATCAAAATCTTGGATAAGTACAACAATAAGCGCTGATGAAATGTTTTTGCAGGAGTTCTCCTCTGTTCTTATCGGGGGGGGGGGGGGGGGGGGGGGGATATATATTAAAATTTTCATTCAAAACAATCTCGTGCCTTATCTTGAAGGATTTTTTAATTTTATATAACAAAAATTGAAAAAAATAAAAAATAATGGGACGTATTTTACATTGTCAGACAACTCTTGCACCGGTGGCGCACACGAGAATTTTGTTCTGTAATAGGAAAATCTGAAAGGATATTTTAATGTGTAGATACTGGGACTATTATTTAATAGTATAATAGATATATCTTTTAGTCATATTAATTTTCACTTGACTTGTTTGTTGTTACTTACCGGTAATTTTTAACTAGCCCTCAGAAATGGAGCTACCATTTGTTTTTTTTTGTTTTTTGGGGAGGTGGGTCTTGGATGAAATTAAAAAGAAAAGGCAGGACAGAGATTACGACTAAAACAAATGCAGGACAAAAAATCATTAGGGGCTATCAGATCAAATGGTTGCACCATAACTAGCTCTGGGTTCTCTTATATCGGTTCTTTGTGTTTAAATAATGTTTTGTAATGATTGTTGGTTCTTGTACTTTTTAACAGTCTTTTTGTTGTGCTGTTACACCGCTATCAAAGTTAATGGGAGGATTGGGCCGCTTGAAAACCTGTTTAATCCCGCTAAAATATTTACGAGTCTGTCCCAAGCATAGGAACTTTGGGACAGGACCTTTCTTTAATGTCCTCCCCCTTTTTCCATAATCCGTTAATTTTATGTTTTCTATCAATTTCAATTATTTTCGCGATTTTCTGTATTAACATGTATTTGCTATTGACTATCAATTCCAAGTTAACTATACACAGCAGTTACTGATATATAGCATATGTATAGAAAGCTTTTGGATTATGTAACAAAGGGGAGGGCAAAAAGTGTCCTAGCTGTCCTCCCGTACCTATGGCCCCAAGTCAACAACCTGTAATTCCTATTAAACATCCATGGAAAGTCAACTTGATAGATGATAGATGCATTCTAATTTCCTTGCCCTAGCCCTAAAACTGGTACAAACCGTGCTTATCAGACATTTTTGAGACACATTTTGAAATCGACCTATTTTATACAAGACGCCGCCGTTATCTGATTAGTTAGTGCCTGTGTGTAATCGGTGAAAAGTCACAGCTTAGTTTCTTTTAAATGTAAGTATTATTTTCAAATATATAGTTAGAACTTGCAAAGTTAGAGCTTTTTATCAATAAAATAGGTAAAGAGAAAACGGTAAGTGTTTATAAATTCAAACTTCTATAAACATCATACTCAGAGAATAATTATAGACGTCACGGTAATTGATGGGGCAAATTTCGACTGAATTATACTGTTGAAAACTACAGAAAATGACCTCTTTGACTTTAGACCCATATGCTGACCATAAAACACCCATCCATTCATCAGTAAATCTATCTTTATACCGATAAATTTTGAATAAAGCACTATTTATTGGGGAAAAAGGGGGGATTCAGAGGCGGATTTGGGGGGGGGGGGGGTCAGGGGGCCCGCCCCCCCCCTTTTTAGAAAAAAATTTGGTTGCTTATATAGGGAATCACTGAAGCGTGACTGGAGCGGGCCCCCTCTTAGGTCAGTCAGTGGGTTCCCACTTATGAAAATTCCTGGATCCGCCACTGGGATTAATTTGAATACAGGATAAAAGGAACGAACCTGCGCGTAACTGTTACGAACATGAAGTACCTCGTTTCTACAAAATATAATGACACAGATGGTTCGGCACTAGCAGTAAGAGATATCTTAAAAATTAAAGTATGATTTTCTCGTTAATTAATGAAAGTGAAATAGTGAAATAATAATTCGTATTTAGCAGCCAGTACGGTTCAATTTTGTCATAGCAAAGTAAAAAACATTGATGATTAATTATTCACTTGCAAGTGAATGATATGACCTCATTTAATACATATTCATGTGAACTTAAATTTACCCCCTTTCCTAAGGATGGATAACACACGAAGTGTGCGTGATCGGTTATTTAAAGGATAAAATGTCAACATTGAAACTAGAGTGTGACGGCTAGTCTAGGGTACATCTCATTAAGAGAATTTGAAAAAAACAAAAATGCTTTAATACGCTGTTAGCATAACATTTCATTAAACATATAATATCGGTGACTGTCGATGACCAACCAAGAAATTATTTTTCTAGAAATTTTCTTTTCAGAATTATTTCAGTAGAAGTTTTGAAGATGAAGTTTACGATACTAATTCTGTCACTAGTCATCATTGGTAAGATGTGATTCTTTACTTTATTGTTTATATTTAAGAATATTAATCAGATTTGATAAAAAGAAGAAGGTACACATAAAGTATAACCTCGAATCAAAGAATTAGATTCTACACTTGCAAAATGGTGTTTACATCCTAAACACAATCCTAACAACTTTTATGCTCTTGTTTTTGGGGGTTTTTTTTTGGTGCGTTTCAGTCTTAACATGCTTATATTGCTTATGATTGTGTTTGTATGATCGTGTATAGCTTAGACATTAGTACGGGGCGCCGAATGGGACTCTTGTGGTTTTGTACAAAATTCAATTCTGTCATAACAAAATCATTTTTGTCTTACAAAACTATGTGCTACAGACTTGTTTTGTGAGAACTTCAATTTTGTGATGACAAAATTCATTTGTGTGGACAAAATTCATTTTTGTAGACAAAATTCATATTTGTCATGACAAAAGTCAATTTTGTCTAAAAGGTATGCAAATATAAACATATTTGCATACAAAATTGACTTTTGTTACCTGATATGGAAATTAAATCACAAAAGTCAATTGTGTGAGGTAAGATTCAATTTTGTGAGACAAAATTGACTTTTGTGAAACAAAATTAACTTTTGTGAAACAAAATTAACTTTTGTGAGACAAAATTAACTTTTGTGAGACAAAATTGACTTTTGTGAGACATAATTGACTTTTGTGAGACAAAATTGACTTTTGTGAGACAAAATTGACTTTTGTGAGACAAAATTCAATTTTGTGAGACAAAATTCAATTTTATCATTTTTGTTGAGACAAAAGTCAATTTAGTTAATTTTGTTGAGACAAAAGTAAATTTTGTCATTTTTGTTGAGACAAAAATCAATTTTGTCAATTTTGTTGAGACAAAAGTTAATTTTGTTAATTTTGTTGAGACAAAAGTCAATTTTGTCATTTTTGTTGAGACAAAAATCAATTTTGTTGTGACAAAAGTAAATTTTGTTAATTTTGTTGAGACAAAAGTCAATTTTGTGACGACAAAATTCATTTTTGTGACGACAAAATTCATTTTTGTGACGACAAAATTCATTTTTGTGACGATTAAATTGACTTTCGTGAGACAAAATTGACTTTCGTGAGACAAAATTGACTTTCGTGAGACAAAATTGACTTTCGTGAGACAAAAATCAATTTTGTTATTACAAAATTCAATTTTGTTGAGACAAAATTCAATTTTGTCAATTTTCAATTTGTTGAGACAAAATTCAATTTTGTTGAGACAAAAGTCAATTTTGTCTCACATTGGTCAATTTTGTCTCACAAAAGTCAATTTTGTCAATTTTGTTGATCACATTGGTCAATTTTGTCTCACAAAAGTCAATTTTGTCAATTTTGTTGAGACAAAATTCAATTTTGTCAATTTTGTTGAGACAAAAGTCATTTTTGTCTCACATTGGTTAATTTTGTCTCACAAAAGTCAATTTTGTCAATTTTGTTGATCACATTGATCAATTTTGTAAAATTTGTCTCACAAAAGTCAATTTTGTGTAACAAAAGTCAATTTAGTGTAACAAAAGTCGATTTTGTATGCAAATTAGTTCACAGAAACCAAACTAAACTAATTTGAATACAAAATTGACTTTTGTCGCTCAATTTTCAAATTAGGTAACAAAAGTCAATTCTGTGTAACAAAAATGAATTTTGTCATGACAAAAGTGACTTTTGTCCGCTGATAGATAATTTTGTATGACACAATTTTAAATTTGTAGTATGATACAAATTTTGTTAAACTGAACTCATTTTTGTTGAACAAAAGTCACTTTTGTCCGTACAAAATTTAATTTTGAGTACAAAACCACAAGAGTCCCATTCGGCGCCCCGTAATTAGTGGTTTTTTTTCTAAACGCTACTTTTTCGTTTAACATAATTTAACGCATTAGAAAAAATATATATAGAAGAACAAAGCGAGCTAGATGGACTTAAAACGTGTCATCTTCGCTAGCACCGGGTTAAGATCCACTCCCGCTCTGTGAAGAGAGCGGGAGTGGATCTTAACCCTTGGCTAGCGAAGATGAAAACATGTTAAAGACCAAATATAAAGGCAACTTGTCAACAAAACATTTGACAATACTTATGTCACTAATGTATACACCCAGTTATGCTTTATTTTGTAATTCAGTCAAAGCGTAATAAGCACTTTAGTTTACTTACTTTGGCTATTTGAAAATGTTTGTCATTTTGGTCTTTTGTGGATAGTTGCCTCATTGGCAATCACACCACATCTTCTTTTTTATATAGAAAAATTAAACTTTTTTCTATAAGAAACGCAAAAAAAATAAGATAAGTAAAATATTAAATTGTTGCATTTTTGAATATTAGGAATGGTTGCAGCCGACTTGTCAAGCTTTTCTCAGTTGTTCCAAAAATGTAAGTATTGTTATTATAAGGTAAGATGAACATATGGTTTACAAAAGTTATTCTTATTAAAAACTGTAAGGAATTTAAAAGAATAAGCATTATATTTTGATACGTGAAATCAGTGAATAAATGTTGATGCCCTGAACACTTCGGCTAAATTTTAAACAGTAGAACTTTTAAGGGGATACTGACGGCAACAGTATTTTATTATTGTAATTGTTTTCAACTTATCAACTAAAATGGGTTTAACACTTGTAAGCATGGGGATTTAACTGGCGAAACACTGAACTGAAAATTTATAGAAATATGGTAAAATTTTTAAACGAGTCCTTAAGATAAAGTTTCATATTACTCGCGCGTCTGGCACAAAGTTTCAGTCCTGGTATCTATGATGACTTTATTGATAAAGGAATTCATATGTTCTTTTTCAGCTAAAAGACAAGAACCCTTTTGTATAGACGATTTAGACTGTGGATTTTCACCTCTGTCTTGCAACACTGCTTGTGTCAACATTCTAAAGTGTCTGTTTGCATTCTGTCACGAGGACAAAGAATGTTGTTGCTATGGTTGTCCTTAGATATTAATAAATTTTGTTTCCCAGAAATATACATATACTTTTATATCTTTTCTGTTAAAGTTTATGGTAAACGTCCGATTTCTGGAAAAAAAAACATCCAGTTCTAGCATATAGTTGTCTCATTGGCACTCACACCACATCTTCCTATATCTTAGTCCGATATTACTCTGACGTCCAACGGCTGTTATGCCAGACAAGCTGGGGACGTGGGACGGCCCCAGCTTGTCTGGCATAACAGCAGTTGGACGTCAGAGTAATCTCGGACTACCTATATCTATCTATAAATTACAATGTAATTGCAGTAATGGGATCAACATGAAACTACTGTAGAGTAGAGTGTAGAAAAAAGGTGAAAACAAGATTGATCACTTGTTATTTATTTATAGATATGAGAAGATGTGGTATGAGTGTCAATTATACAATACAAAGAATAACTCTCCTCCATTGTTGTAAAAATATGTAAAAGTAAACCATTATAGGTCAAAGTACAATCTTTAACACAGAGCCTTGGTACACACCGAAAGCAAGCTATAAAGGGCTCAAAATGATCAGTGTACATGGTAAAACCATTTTAACAGGAAATAACACAGATATAATCTATAAAAAAACGAGAACCACTTGTGAACTACATCAACAAAAGACAACCATTGCACATCAGGTATAAACAAAGATAACATTATAGGGATCTAAAGTAACTCGACGTACGCTCTGATCAGTAACAAATAAAAATGACTATTTACCAATTTGCTTCCTTTATTGCTGTTGCTACAACCTTAATATATTTAAGCTTCACATTTGTTTTTGCTACAGGTAAAGAACACAAATATAGGGGGTTGTTAGGCGATACCATACCAAAGTTGTCAAAAGAACATTGCTTTACTTTATTTTAGTTCACTAAAGTTACGAAGTTATTAGCAATTTTGGGTTTAAACCTCAACTTAATGAGACACTCTGAAACACATTTCCTTACAAATCATATCTGGTCTGTCATATCTTTGACTTTGTTTATATATGGATTTATCTCTCATTACACTCTAGATTTACTCTATTTCATTATTATAAGTTCCCTGCTACATGTCTGTCAGACCGAGTTCATATGACCTCAACCTTATTCCATGGATCAGTGGTCAAGGTTGAATTTATTAGGTAAAGTCCGTATAGTCAAATACTATAAGCAATATATAGCTAATATATATTTGATGTATGGAATTATTGCAATCTAATTAAAATATTGATCTCTGATAACGTTATACTACATATGAGCGATTACGTTTTACTACACATGAGCGATTACGTTATACTACATATGAGCGATTACGTTATACTACATATGAGCGATTACGTTATACTACATATGAGCGATTACGTTATACTACATATGAGCTCATATATAGTATAACGTAATCAGAGATCAATATTTTAATTTGATTGGAATTATGGTAACGTGTACTTGTGAGACTGGCAGGTTTCATTCCCATGAGAATCACTGACTGTGCCCTTCTTCTTTACTTAATTGTTATTTCATGCATATAAGGCTGACAGGTAATCATTAGGAAGAAAGAAAAGAAGTTCTGCTATATGATGTTCTCTAGCTCACTAAATAATTCAAAATGTTGTGACTATATCTATACCATCGAAATTGAGATAAAGGATAGAACAGATACAGTTTAGTCTGCCTCTTAACTAGAAATTGACAATGACGGTGGTTTGAAAACAAAACTTTTCAGTTTACAGCATCTTCCCATTTCTGAACTTTATTTCTATGCAGCATCCTTCTGGCAACAACTGCATACGGAGTATATATCTCCCAATTAAAGCGACATTCCAGGCTGGTATTTCTTCTCATTATTTCCTTGATAGAGGGTTGCTGCTCACAAGGGAGCTATTCAACCATGAGTTCCAATTGGCCGAAGTTGAAACAACCTTTCGTAAAATTTTATGGATGCCATCACGACTTAATACATGTTAATAGACCGTTATGGAATATCCGTTTAACAGATGATAATGGATATGTTCCAAATGTCGTAACTACAATCGGCCGTCTCCTTTCCCCGAATGTGACCTATACCGAAATAGACTTATCGGGTTTGTTCTTGCGTAAGCAACACGAAGAGCGCCACACGCGAGGCAGAATATGCATCCTTCTCGTCCCAATTTTTCAGTGGTGTTCGTGCTCATTTTTATTTTCGACTTAAAAGAATGAATAACACCTGTCATATGCCTAACTTGATACAGGCGATTTCTTATGTAGAAAATGAGGTCAGGATCAGATTAACCATGTAAAGCAGACATGCTTATAGAATCTCAGAAACAAACATAACCATAGAAACTTTACATTGAACAATGAACCACTAAATTGAGGTCAAGGTAAAATAATACCTGTCAGACAGACATATACAGCTTACAACCTTTTCTTACAACAAATACAGTTGACCTATTGCTAATGGTTTAAGAAAATCCGACAAAAACAATTTAAACTTTATTACACTGAGCAATGAAGCGTGAAAATGAGGTCAAGGTCAAATAAAACCTCCGAGACTGACATGTACATCATGAAGTATGTCCATCCACCAAATATAGTTGACCTTTAGTTTTGCATATAGTATAAGAAAAAAAACAAACTTAAAAACTTAACTGAGACCACTGAACCGTGAAAATCAGGCCAAGGTCAGATGACACCTGCCAGTTGGACATGTACACATTGCAATCCTTCCAAACATCAAATAAAGTTGACTTATTGCCTTCAATTCAAGAAAAAGACCAAACACAAAACTTAACTATCACCATAAAACCATGAAAATGAGGTCAAGGTCAGATGACATCTACCAGTTGGACATGTACATTTTTCATTCCTAGCATACACCAAATATACTAGACCTATTGCTTATAGTATCTGAGATATGGACTTGACCACCAAAACTTAACCTTGTTCCCTGATCCATGAAATGAGGTGGAGGTCAAATGAACTTTTTGACTGGTATGAGGACCTTGCAAGGTATGCACATACCAAATATAGTTATCCCATTTCTCACAAGAAAGAGAGAAATTAAAATTTTGTTTTCAAATAGTCACTGAACCATTAAAAAATGAGGTCAAGTACAATAGACATGTGACAGACATAAACTTTGTAACATAAGGCATCTATGAATGATGTATGAAGAATCCAGGTTTTAGGCCTTCCATCTTCTAAAATATAAAGCTTAGTTAATGACGCCACCACTGCCCCTGCAGGATCACTATCCCTGTCAGGCTTCTGCGACAAAAATGCCAATATTCATCATTTTAGGGCAATGTCCCTGTTAGATTTGAAAAGTAATTCCAAATTGTTGGGTTTCTTCTATTTATTACTACTGAATTTATTTATTTTATTTATAATACTTATGTATATATATGCATATGTAACATTGCACTCATGAACATTGTAATATTTCCTTTTTTTTTTTTTTTTAAAGTTTTATGACGTTTCGCTTTTGACATACGTTAGGTTGTCTTGTTTTTATTCATTGCAAGTTATTTGATATTGAGAGAAACATCTTTATTTTATAGAGATTATAATTGGTAAGAGATATTTATGTACATTTTTTAAGAACACTATTTATTTAAATAAGAATATTAAGAATTGTAGAAGTATTTATAAATCAATATTTATTACAATTAACTTTTTTATTTAACAAGTTATTTATTAAGCATGAAAGAAAGTTAATCATATTGTTTGATTAGTATTATGCTTTTAGTTTTTAAGTTATATTTTTACTTACGATGTCATAATGTTAATGTGGATTTGTATTTTATTGTTGAGAATCGGTTGTTACGATACTATAACAGTATATGAAGCCAAAATTATATGTTTTGATGAATAAAGATACTTAAGCCGCATACTCGACTTACCATTACAGTCCCCATTAAGAAGTTGTCTGTCAATTTAAATGTAAGCGAACAATTGGGGATCTCACAAATCTTAATAATGATGCGTATGTCAGATTTTCACTATTTATATCAGTTTTCAAGCTAAGACAAAACCAGATGCTCCGCAGGGCGCAGCTTTATATGACCGCAGAGGTCGAACCCTGAACAGTTGGGGCAAGTATGGACACAACATTCATACTGGATACAGCTCTGAATTTGGATTGTGATTAAATAGTTGACACAGCATAGGTTTCTGACACAGAATGAATGTGGTCTAATGAACTTAAAATGTTTGTTTTTTTGCTATTGAGCAATTCAGTATGCTGTTGAATATTAATCCTTTGATATTTGAAGAAATTTTCTTTTTCATTTCTGAAATCTGAAATAAGAAAAATTGAACCCCACCATTTTTTTTCACCTCCCCCTTTCCCTTATTCCAAAAATGATCTCAATTCAAATTTCTTATGGAGTTTTCAACAATAACTACTCCAATGCAACATTTTATATTGGCAAATTTCCAATGAAGTTCATTAACCTTAAGTTTTTGGCAAATTTCCAATGGAATTTATCAATAATAAAGTTTTTGGCAAATTTTCAATATACATAATTTAAGAGCAGTTTAGGTGAGATATTAAAATGAGTTTCAATTACCAACCTTACACTGCTTTTAAATTATGTTTTGTCCATTAAACTGGAAACCCTTTCCCCCCCCTTTTTTTGCACCTTATTCCTTAACAGTTTGAGCCACAACTCCCAAAGACAATTCTTACCATCCTTTTGTGGTATTCCAATATCCAAAATCTAAATACATGGTTAGATTCATCATATATAAAAAAAAAAACAAGAATTCAATTTTTGATGAAATCAAATCAAGTTCAATTTTGGACCCTTTAGACCTCAATGTGAACCAATTTGATAACCGGTCCTAAATATTAAAAATCTAAATGCATGGTTGGATTCAGCATATTTAAGAACCCCATATTGAATTTTTGTTGAAATCAAACAAAGTTTAATTTTGGACCTCGATTAGGACCAACTTGAAAACTGGGCCCATAATAAAACCAGATGCTCCGCAGGGCGTAGCTTTATACGACCGCAGAGGTTGAACCCTGAACGGTTGGGGCAAGTATGGACACAACATTCAAGCTGGATTCAGCTCTAAATTTGGATTGTGATTAAATAGTTGACACAGCATAGGTTTCTGACACAGAATGAATATGTTCTAATGAAATTAAAATTTTTGTTTTCTCTTAGAGCAATTCACTATGCTGTTGAATATTATTCCTCTCAAAAAAATGTTTGAAGAAATTTTCTTTTTATTCATGAAATTTCAAATGAGAAAATTGAACCCAATTCTTTTAATCACATCCCCCTTTCCCTTATTCCAAAACTAATCTCAATTAAAATTTCTAATGGAGTTTGCAACATTTACTACTCATTTTAATACATCATAAAATATTAAGATGTAAAAAAACTGCTTGTTATCACTGAATGGTAAAGATTATTTTAATTTATCAGTTGGTAGTAAAAAGTGAATATACATTGTATATTGTATATATAACAAAGATTTAAGTTGATTCTAGACAAAGAAAAATAACTCCAAATAAAAAAAATTCTTACAATTAGATATTTCTTGCTTACTATTCTGGACAAAGAAAGATAACTCTAATTAAAAATAAAATTGCTATTTCACAATATTTTGCAATAAGATATTTCTTGCCATTGCGCAATACTGTGCAATTGAAAAGACTTGCTATTGCACAAAACTTAATATAATAATTTTAGATCCCGATTTGGACCAACTTGAAAACTGGGCCGATAATCAAGAATCTAAGTACATTTTTAGATTCAGCATATCAAAGAACCCAACCGATTATTTTTTTGTCAAAATCAAACGAAGTTTAATTTTGGACCCTTTGGACCTTAATGTAGACCAATTTGAAAATGGGACCAAAAGTTAATCAAAGCCTGAAAGGCTGTAAAAGCAATTGCTGCCATGTTTATGTTTTGGGGACTTTTTTTTTCATCCACATATATTTAAGAATTAAACATGACAGGAGTGTTGTCTAGTGAGAATTAAGAAGGTTTTAACTTTATATCAATTAAAGACTTTAGCAGAAAGTCATTTTTAATATGTTTTATATTTCACAAGGAGACAACACGTTTACCAGGCTAAAGTTGGGGTCAAATATACATGTGCTGAAACATATAACTCCAAGAGAAATTATAATGGATTATCCCCTAGTAGTGTTTGTAACTGGGCAATAATTTCCTTTATTGATTTAATTTTCATAATTAATTTAAATTTAACACTTCAGTAAAAACATTTCAACTTTCCAGACGCAAATGTTGAAAAACGGGAAAGAAACAAAATATTTTACAAGACATAAACATGTAAAAAATAAATATATATTTCAGCTGGCTAAAAATATTTTCATAATGTTACTTTGTCATCATTTCTTAAAAACTAAGTCCCAAACATTATTGCTCAGTTGATATGTGTCATCCTCATATGCGGTACGAGATAACTATAATTCTCGTGCAATCCCGAAAAGAGGGGCCATCACAGACAAACATGACATTAAATTGTCATTAAACGAACAAGAACAAACAGCTCTAAGTTGCTTTGATATTTATCCAATTTTCAGGAAACATTGTGAAAATGATCTTCAATATTTCGAAAACATGTGAAATAAAATTGCAAACACGGTGGACCGTCGAGGGTCAACAAACGTAGTAGACTCGTCCATTGGAAAGACGAGGATAATGGTTTTATCATTTGTCATGCATACCCAGTTTTGAATATGATATCCAAAAAGGATGTACTTTTTTTAATCTATGAAACTAGAAAATTCCAAATTGTAAATATCTCTTCATCTGGACTTAATTGGCATCTATCACGTTTGGACGGGTCCATTTCATTAGAAAGGTGATCGATAAATCTTACGGAGTTATGACAAAAAAGGAAAACAAACTTATTGTTCTGTGTTTTAACAAGGGTTTCGTTCCTCTAAATTATTTGCCCAAACAAATCAACAAAATAGGTCAGTTAACTTTGTCTATTTTTAGATTACAGGTAATCATTTGACACTACGTATAACCTGATAACCTGTGTAGTGATTTTGATTTTACGATAAATTTATGAATGAACGACAATTTTATGAATGAACAAGAGCACCTGACCTCTATCTTAAAAAAACACCAATTAAACATATAAAACCGTATATTATAAAAGATAATTCAGTCAAATTTTCAATACTAAATCAACAACTGAAATGATTCCATATTTTGTTGAAACATCGTTCGAACGATAAACGGAATCGCAGGTATAAAAATGCATTTTTTTTCACTCGGACGTCTATGTTTTTTGATAGTCAAACGGTTGTCCCCCTAAATACAAAAATACATCTACAAGAACGTATGCTGAAACTTCTTAAATCCACTAACGTTTTTCAAAAGTTTCAAGCTATGTATTGCATTAGAAAACATACATTGGTGTTTAAGAATGACAGACCAGGAGCCTGTTTAACAAAATACTATGGCTTGATCTGGGCGGAGTCTCTGATCTGGGTCACAAAGATGGCCATACGCGACGGCATGAAAGCAATTGCTTTAAAAATCTACATACACAGTTAGATTCGGCATATCAAAGAACCCCAATTATTCAATTTTGATGAAATCAAACAAAGTTTAATTTTGGACCCTTTGGACCCCTTATTCCTAAACTGTTGGGACCAAAACTCCCAAAATCATTACCAACCTTCCTTTTATGGTCATAAACCTTGTGTTTAAATTTCATAGATTTCTATTTACTTATACTAAAGTTATGGTGCGAAAACCAAGAAAAATGCTTATTTGGGTCCCTTTTTGGCCCCTATTTCCTAAACTGTTGGGACCTAAACTCCCAAAATCAATACCAACCTTCCTTTTGTGGTCATAAACATTGCGTTTAAATTTCATTATTTTCTATTTACTTAAACTAAAGTTATTGTGCGAAAACCAAGAATAATGCTTATTTGGGCCCTTTTTTGGCCCCTAATTCCTACACTATTGAAACCAAAACTCTCAAAATCAATCCCAACCTTTCTTTTGTGGTCATAAACCTTGTGTCAAAATTTCATAGATTTCTATTAACTTAAACTAAAGTTATAGTGCGAAAACCAAGAAAATGCTTATTTGGGCCCTTTTTGGCCCCCAATTCCTAAAATGTTGGGACCAAAACTCCCAAAATCAATACCAACCTTCCTTTTGTGGTCATAAACCTTGTGATAAAATTTTATAGATTTATATTCACTTTTACTAAAGTTAGAGTGCGAAAACTAAAAGTATTCGGACGACGACGACGACGCAGACGACGACTCCAACGTGATAGCAATATACGACGAATTTTTTTTCAAAATTTGCGGTCGTATAAAAAATCTAAGTACATGTTTAGATTCAGCATATCGAAGAACCCCAATTATTCAATTTTTGATGAAATCAAACAAAGTTTAATTTTGACCCCTAATTCGTTGGGACCAAAACTCCCGAAATCAATCCCAACCTTCCTTTTATGGTAATAAACCTTGTGTTTGAATTTCATAGATTTTTATTTACTTATACAAATGTTATGGTGCGAAAACCAAGAAAAATGCTTATTTCGGCCCCTTTTTGGCCCCTAATTCCTAAACTGTTGGGACCTCAACTCCCGAAATCAATCCCAACCTTCCTTTTGTGGCCATAGACCTTATATTAAAATTACAATTGATTTCTATTTACTTATACTAAAGTTATTGTGCGAAACCCAAGAAAAATGCTTATTTTGGCCCTTTTTTGGCCCCTAATTCCTAAATTGTTTGGATCAAAACTCCCAAAATCAATCCCAACCTTTCTTTTGTGGCAATAAACCTTGTGTCAAAATTTCATAGATTTCTATTTACTTAAACTAAAGTTATAGTGCGAAAACCAAGAAAATGCTTATTTGGGCTTTTTTTGGCCCCTAATTCCTAAACTGTTGGGACCAAAATCTATCCCAACCTTCCTTTTGTGGTTATAAACCTTGTGTTTAAATTTGATAGATTTGTATTGACTTATACTAAAGTTACAGTGCGAAAACCAAAAGTATTCAGACGACGACGCCAACGTGATACCAATATACGACCAAAATTTTTCGATTTTTGCGGTTGTATAAAAAGTATACTACACCTATGTTCAACATGCCATATTGGTTATCAAGACCCAGGGTCATCAAACACATGTTTTAAAACCAGATACCCTAATGATGAGTGTTGCCAATTTTCCTTAATTTTGGCCAAATAGAGGAGAAGATTTTGGTCAAATATAATAGACAAAGGACACCAGGTGATTAGAAACGCTCACTTGACCTTTGGGTCAGGTGAGCTAAAATAATATGTAGAGGTCATTGAGATGTATTAATATTTTGCATTTAATCAGCTGTTAAATTTTTAGCTGACAACAGTTGTGGGCTCATTATCAAAATTATACATCAATTTTGTAATCCTGAATCAGGAAATGCATGAAAAACACAACTGAAAACAGCAACATTTTATTCATTTTATAACAATTTCTTACAAAATTAAGCAGTGACAAAGTCAATTAAAACAAACTTCAAAAATTGTACAAAAAGTGGATTAACTCAGAACAAAGAGTTAAAAATAAGGAATATTTCGATCATGAAATAAACAAAAATGTAAATCTTTCAATAACTGTTACCTGTTCCTGAACCTACTTTGCTTTAACAAAAGAAATCTTAATGGTCAAGTCCCAGATGTTGGTACTAGACTAGTTTATCTTATTATGAAAAAATACACTTGATGAGGGATCATGCCAGTATGGTTATTTATGTATGGATATATATACTTAAGGAATTTGGCTTATATGCATTTATGACTTTATCACAGGTAAAAATGGACCATTATTAAAACATCAAAAGTATTAGAATAGTTCACAAATTTGAAGATAAGGACAGTAAATATACAGTTAGGAAATCACACTTAACAGATGTTTTAAAGAGTTTATAAATCTCCTAATTTTACAAGTGCACAAACAAACAAAACTTATGCAATCATGTTATTCATGGACAACAATGAAAAGAGAACGCTGACATCTATTTTTTACATTTTCTAGTACAAAAGTTTTTTTAAACATTTTACCATAAAGGGCAATGTAAAGTTTAAGATAGGATAAACAAGACAAATAATTCCCTTTTTACTGTGATGGAGGAGTTTTTGAAAGAAAAAAAAATCTGATTCTGAAAATTTTTGATCAGAAGAAGAAGGAAAAATGTAGATTCTGAATTTTTCATTTAATGTTCCATTCTTACAAACAATTAAATAGTTTGATGCTTGCATGATAAAAAACAGAATAAAAAAAAATAACCACAAACTTCATACACTATATATAAAACGAAGTGGTAAATCAAACAAGTGCAAAGTTGTAAGGTGTATTTATAATCACATTCATGTTTTATTGTTTTTAACATGTACTATATAGACAACTTATATAACATATATATAAGACAACTTCATGTAATATTGTGAAAAAAAACACTATATGTATACAACCTGACTAGCATTATCATAAAATACTTATCGTTAAAATTGTATTTGGTCCTTCAACCAAAAATTTGTATCAAAGGGGCATGCTTCTGAAAAAAAAATCAGAGACAAGCACCTTGAGATTGTAATACATGCATAAAAGGAGGCGTGATACATGTCAATGAGACAGCAACCCATCATCACAAACAAAATGTATCAGCAATTTAACAAATGGACTTCAACAATGGATAAATGTCTATACAATATGTACAATGTACCGTAAGTATAACAGTGTATAATGAACACAAAATAATAACATAATACCAACATGAATATTTTATCAAATTATTTACAGCATCATTTGTGAATAAAGGCGAGAAAAAAAAATCCTCATTGCTTCCTCAAATTAACATTATTTGTTAGTTTTCAAAAATATTTCTTAGGAATTCATATTAACGCAGACAAGGACTATTCACCATACAGCTTTCAACAATGAGTATAACCCATATTCCAAGGCAGAATTTGAAATACACATTTATTCTTCAGTATTACTTTTAATGTATTTTTTATTTTACACGCAATTGACTTTAAAGGATTTCTTTTTATATATCTACTTTAACATATATTTTTTACATCGTTTTAAAACGTAAAGGGCAATATCAAGGAGTATTACATTTGTAAATGTGAGAAAAAGGGTCTTTGAAAATCCCGGGCTTAAAAACACGAAATCATGAGGTCCTGAAATTGGATAAATAGAATTCCCAGATCCTGAAAGGGTCAATCCCGAAATCCCCAGCTTAAAAACATGCGATCCCGAAGTCCTGATAAAGGTCCTATCCCCCCTCAATAATGCATGGCTCTTCAAAAAGTCAAAACTGTTTCAATATGGACTATAGTAATATTTATAGTAAAAGTAAAGTGTAAACCAAATGAAATGTGACTACTTTAAACCTTTGTAAGCTGTGCTAACTCAATTTTGGCACAATTAACCTACTATGGATTCATTTATTTTCGTGGGTACCAAATTTTGTGGGTCATGTGGATTGAAGATAACTTCCATTTTTATGGATACTAGTCTTTGATTTACTGGTTTTGTCAATATCTCAATACAAGTCTATATATAGAATAACTAATTTGTTGAACATTTAAATTTGTTAATACTTCTAAATTGACAACAACACAGTGTTGTTGTCAATTTAGAAGTATTATTTTAATGTTGCATTCATTTGCATAATTTGACAACCCAGCATACCAAGGTATCCACTTCAGGGACTCTCTCGAAATGATTCACACAGGCGTTGGTTCACCTCTTGGAGTTTAATTTTAATTTGTTGTTTATGGATACTCAAGAAACCCACAAAAATTGGTATCCAACGAATAATAATTAATCCCAGGTATCCTTTGGGCAATGATACCTATGTATAAATTTCTCTTTGAAAGAAAAGAAAACATGAAACAATATTAGATAAAGTCAATATGTACAGTAACTTTCCAATAAAAGACTCACATTTCTTGGATTCTTCAGTCTTTTCTGACAGTGTACAAATGTTGAACATAAATCCAAATATATTTCAAGAATATTTGATCTCAAAGAATCATTTCAGGGACTTTTTGATTAATTATATGATAACAAAAAGCGAAAGGATAAAATGACTGTTTTGATTAAATGATTACAAAAATGTCATTACTAGACAAAAACATGCAAAATGCATACATGATTCATGATATCCAAAACATAAATAAGAACTATTTGATTTAAGAAGCATTAAATCTGGGACTTTTTGATTACATGTCTACAAACTAAGATTTCTAAAAAATTACGTGTACATCAGAGTAGAATGGACTTTTTGATTACTTAATTATAGCAAAATACATGTATTGTAAACAAATGTAAAAGGACACAATAAGTACCAGGCGACAATATGGACAAGGGGAATAATCTGTTAGCTCTATGTTGTAACATGTAACCAGTTTACATCCTGTAACAGAATCAAAGTGCTTGTTAGCACTGAACAGTATAGATTGCTTCAATTTATCAGTGGGAATTAAAACTAAATATTGAATTGGTTGCAGTTGATATAAGAGCAATTCTAGACAAAGGAAGATATTAACTACAATTTTTAAATTGAGATGACTTGAACAATGACATCATTTATAATTTTAAAGCAGATATTAGATTTCTGCACCTTGCAAAAGTTATGTAACATTTTCTTGACAAGTGCAACATCATATTGTATAAAAAAGAAGATGTGGTATGATTGCCAATGAGACAACCATCTGCCTTGAATATCTGAACATATATTACTTTGATAAATTTCTGGAAATGTTCATGGATAGGATGTATAGAATGTTATGATCAATGCACTATATTTTGTGTATCAAAAAAGGTAGTGATAAGTCTTGGAAGATTTATATAACAGTCAGTCGCATAAGGTCTTGATTGCTTTTCAGGCAATCTTTACCTAAAAAAATCTGTCTGTGTAGCCTTTATATGTATACAATTTTACAAATATCTCTTTAAACATTAATTATACACATGTATATTGACACTATTGCTCTAGTCCGATATTGTGTACAATTAAAAAAAAAAAAGAAATATACAAGTCTACTCATGAAAATAATAAGTCATTAAACAACATGAACAAGTAAACATGGTAAACATATTTTCAAAGGTTTTGTTAGAATAGTTCAATGCTTAATATTGTACTCTGCATTTTAAGTAGTTTGCCAGTTAGGCGACAACTTACAATTGAACTTATTTAGAAGCTATCTAACACTACAGGGAGATAACTCTGTTAAATCAGCTAAACTTTTTAATTCAATCTATTGTTAAGAAAATGTTTAGCTTTTCAATCATCAAATTTGTGTTTGTCAAATTGCTATATATATCCAATGATATTTTTCCGTGCAAGTGATTGGTTCAAGTTTTTTTAAATCTAAAAAAAATTTGTTATTCACGAAATAATCCATGCAAGCTATAGATTTATTACAATGTTTGAGCTTTATCTAACAGGGAGTAGAAGAGAACAGCCACACACACAGCATACCCACTCTCGCTTCACTTTTTAAATGATTGATTTGTCCTATTAGAATCAAAATAATTCATGGAAACCATAGATTGTTGGAAATTTACACATGGCCTGGGCCCTGATATTCAAATTTTATCCATGAATTAATAAAAACTGCAAGTTCAGAAATTTCAGTCTCATTAATTTCAGGAATAGGACTCAAAACAACTAAATAATAAACATGTACATCACTACATGTCTAGGAATTCTGCAGCTATGACAGTATGCATGCATGGATTAAACAATAAAATCCCTTTTCATTTGTTATTAAGCTAGATCATGACATGTATGTAGAAATAATGGAGTTTAATTGAACAAAAAACATTTGTCATAAAAAAAATGAACAAAACAGCAAATGTAATCTAATTAACAAAAAAATCATATAGGTAAATATACTACTAAGTCATAATCATTTTAGTATACTGTGGCTTCATTTATTTTCATGGGTACCAGTTTTCGTGGTTTGAGAAAAACTTGCATTTTCCGTGGATATTTAATTTTGTTGTTTTGGCTAAGACTGCATGCATTCGTTTAGAAAATTAGCAATTTGTTGAACATTCAAATTTGTGGATTGCATGTACCCACAAAAAATGGTATCCATCTATTTTTAATGAATCCACAGTAACTTGCCATCAGTTTAAGTCATCATTATTTTATGAAATGAACTAAATAACCTTATAACACATATATATAACAATTATAAGGTAGAAAATCATTTCAAAACATTTGTTTTTGTACATAAAATATAACTGATAAAAAAAAATAATTAGCAGACAATTTGGTATTGCTTAATTATAATGTGAAAAAAAATGAAATATACACATGATACATGAAGAAAGACTAATATGTTATTGAACACATCAATGACTAATTTATGATTATAATAAACTTAACAATGATATTGCTTTTGAATTTGAAAGTATAATATATATCATGTATATAAGTATTTTAATATTGGCACCTACATGTATCTTAAACACAAAAGCAATGTCAAACAGGTACATGTACATAAGTGTAATTACATAATTTGTATCAAATTCAAGACATTTTTCGACTGAAATACTGACTTGTGAAATGCAGAACTTTTCCTAAGAGGAAAAAATAACTAAAATAAATCTTGAGTCCCACAACACTTTCAGAGGCTATAGAAACTTCTAAAACAAATTTTGAAAGTATCTAAAAAAAATATCCCTATACTGAAAATAGTTGAAACCTTCACAAATGCATCTTTGAATGAGAAGAGTAATCATGGTAATAGAAAAGTTTTTTTCACCATGAAAATGACAAAAACCATGAACTAAACACACTATAAAATAACATTGATAAGACATGTTTTCGTGACAAGACCTAACATTGTCATCTTTATATAAGTGTATATCTACGTCTATTTAAATGCATTTAATTTTTCAATATAGAGAAAAACAGGAGCACCACGATAAACATAAACCTTTAAATGCAAGGACAGGATAGAGAAAATCAGGAGCACCTCAAAAAACCATAAACCTTTAAATGCAAGGACAGGATAGAGTACACAAAATAATACTGGTAATCAATATGATCATGAATACATGTATATTTAAGGGGCAGATAACTCATGTAAAAAGGGGACTATAACTGTGGATATCAGAGCTGAGTATTAAATGACTGATTCTAAGCATTATTATAAAATGAATCAAATGTTTCATCTTCCCTTACATATACCGCATGTATGTTATACCAAGGGGACTATAAATGAGGATATTTATCAAAGTTGAGTATTGAATGACTGATGCTAAGCATACTTATAAAATGAATCAAAGGTTTCATCTTCCCTTAAAATACACTTAGCCACAGCAGCTGGAACATATACCTCTACCAACGACCGAGTGTTCTTATTTGACCGACAAGGTCCTTTGACAAATTGAGCAGTAACATGGTGGCCATACTTGCCATCCGATTTAACGTGCTTAATCTGTTCAATTAAAGACCTTAACTGTGCTTTTCTATGATTAAAATTTCGTTCAATATCAAACTCTCGCCTCTGAAAAATATGTCTAATTTTTTCAAGTTCTGCATCACACATAGCCTTACATTGCAGCAACTGTTGTGTATGCTCACTATGCAATCTCATAACATTCATTTTAAACATAGGTATATTTATAAATCTGAACCTTACATAATTTTCCTTCATTTCCATTGTTTGTCTACATCTTAACTGCTTTTTTCTTCCCTCTAGATTTTCTTTCTCATATTCCCATTCTTGCAGTAATCCATTTAAGCTCGCCTGGTGTCTAAATTGAATTTCACTGAATTCTTGTTCTAGATTCATTATATCTTGTCTAGTGTGAGCCTCACTATCAAGTTTTTGCCTCTTTTTCATTGGTGAAGAGCAGTTCTTTTCTGCTTCAACAGATTCCTGTAGCCATATACATGTTAAATGAGTTCCTTCAAGCATTCCTTTTTTAATGTGGTTCTTACTGCGGATGTTTGAGGCAAAAGACAAATTTGTATTTGGATCTTGAATTCCTTTGCTTTCCCACTGATTAATTATATCTCTTACTTCGGGGCTTTGTATATCAAAATATTTCCTTTCAGCCTCATAGTCAATTTTACCAGTAACTTTTTCAATTTCTGGTTTTTCTTCATCGGTGATCTTGACCTCTGTGACCTTGACCTCAGTTTCCTTGACCTCTGCATCTACCTTTTCTACCGCATCCAAAATTTTCTCTTTATTATCATCAGAAGTTTTCATGAAATTTTTATTTACATCAGTGGGAGCAATGGTTGCCTCTTTTTCACAAACAGTTTTGTTTTTATCAACATGATCAATGGCCTTATCTGGTTGAAGTAAAATAGATATCTGTTCTTGCAATCTATATTTATTTTTTATGGACTCTGGTAAGTCTGTGATTGTCTCGTCCAATAATGTAGCCTCGTCTTCATCATCTAGATCAATGTCGTCTGCTTCACTGTATGTAAAATTATTTAATCCAAGAACGTCTTCTGAATTCGAAACATCCACTTCCGATTCGTCTTCCGTTATGTCAATGTCTGATAACAGTGATGTAGTTAAATTAGAAAATCTTCCCTGTTCTTTTGACTTTAATTCATTGGAAAAGAAGCTTTCCATATTGATCTTACTTAAATTATGTTCTTGACCCTTAGAAGGGGCCGGAATATAGCTCTGATCTGAACATTTCGAAGTTGAAGTTGAAGGAATATTCTGATTTGAGTCTTTTGATGTTGAAGGAATATTCTGATTTGAGTCTTTTGAAGTTGAAGGAATATTTTGATTTGAGTCTTTTGACATTGGCAGGTTTTTGTCAGCAGTACTACTGCCCTTTAAATCGGATGCTGTTTCTTTAGCACAAGAGTTTCCATCTTTTCTACTTTCATTATCATCTGGTGTTTCATTTTTGTTCTGTTGTTTAGAAATGTCAAACATATTTGCATGAATTTCGCTTTTCTTGGAATCAAGTGTTTCATTTTTTGCTATGATTGTTGTGTCAAGTTGGGACTCATCCATTTGAGTATTATAAATGGTGCTTGTTTTCTGATTTTCACCACTCTGACCTTGTGTATCATCATTAGCATACAACATTTTCCATTCTTTTAAGCTTGTTTTGTCATCAATTTGCTTTTCTCTATCTTCTTCGTTTACCTCATGGTCAAAAGACGGAGATCTTCTGGGTAGCATTTTTGTATCGTGAAAAAATTTATCCCAGTCATCGTCACTTCCCTTACATAATTTAAAAGTATCGGAGAGCAATTCATCAAAATCCATATTCGAAAGCTCTGATTCATCATTTTGGAACATTGATATCTTTTTACTTCCTGATTTGGCAAAATTTCTACTTTCATTTTCATTTCTATCTTTTTTCTGTTCTTTTATCACTTGCAGATTGTTTGATGCTGCCACTTTTGTAAGTGCTGCATGTAGAGGTGTACTCTGTGCAAACTTGGAGAATTTTCCAGAATCTAGAAATGAAGGTGTTGCAGGTTCTGACAGCAAGAATCCTGGATCCTTTTCAAAGTCTTTAATAGGTGATAAACCTAAAGCTGGAGTATAAGCTCCCTTTCCCAAATTTTCAATTTTATTTTTAGTATTATTCTGAGACTGTTTTAACCCATCTGAAATAGTAACATCTCCATCGGTTTCATCCATAGTTTGCATAAGTAAAAGCTCACTTTTACGGAGAGATTTTGGCGGGCTCCAGCCAGACATTTCTTCACTAGTTGTGGTATACATATCATCAGAGCATGATGTTTCGTCTACAGTGTCAAATTCAGAACAGCTGTACAAAGTTGAACTTTCAGACTTGGATGGTGATTTTCCAATATCAGGAACAAAGGTACTTGATTCTTGGCTACCCTTTTCCTGATTCTCAGACTTCCTTGGACTTTCATTGTTTACCTCTATGACTGTTACGTCAGCACCACATAAACTAAGAATAGACTGGTGAAGGTCATCTAGCTTTTCTTCCGAATCTGACATCATGGACACTAAATGGAGTTCTGAAAGATCAATATGAAACTGTTAATACATAATTTGTTTTGTCATTTTTGTATTTTCTTCTTAAATTGAACAATTTGAGGTCGGCAATAATAAATAAAGCATTTATTATTTCAGTACCGAGTAGTGATTTTACCTAAAAAAAAAATTTTCAATCAGAACATTTCCATTTTGCAATTTTTCACTGTTTTCAAGGATTTGCAATTATAATGCACCCATTAATTTCGCAATGTACAGTTTACATATATCATGCATATATAAACGTACATGTATAACAAAACTTTGTACATTACTTATTAATGTCCCAAAATCAATATTCAAAATGACTAATATTGTTAAATTCAGTTGAAACAAAAGAAGCTGTATGAAAGATTGACTAAACCAAAATTATTTAAAAAAAAAAAAGAATGCACTCCAATTCTTATATTCCTATTGTATGCTTATAACCAAGGTTAATATTGAATTACTGAGTAATAATCCTTTCTAGTTCAAGTAATATGGTTGGAAATCATTTGTGATCAATGTGCATCATTGTACATATCTATGCTTTTGAAGGACAAACAGGGAAAAGACTGTAAATATATGTCATACATTTGATGTTGGGTCCAAACAATGATTATTATGAAACAAGTGTATCTGAATCATAAATACTGACCACAGTGTCAAGTAAACAAATATTCTTATTATATATATATAACAAAGAGCATGGAAATACTGCATGCCCTAAATATTACCCATTACCAACAGGGAATTGAGGTCAAGCGACCAAAAAAGTTCATTTTTCACACAATTTGAATACTGTGGATTTCTTATCTTTATTGTTTGGAAAGAACTTTTATATTTGTAGATATTTGATTCCCAGGTCCTCATACATTCTAACATTCTAATAGATAATATGTAATTCGTTATACTTTGGAATGTGTGGTTCATAATATTTCAATCAATTTAATTGAAGTCTGGAGGTGGCATGTAAGATAACGGCTAGTAGTCTGTTGTTATCTATGTATTATTGTTATTTTATTTATTTTCTTTTGTTACATCTTTTGACATAGGACTCGGACTTCTCTTGAACTGAATTTTAATGTGCGTATTGTTATGCTTTTACTTTTCTACATTGGCTAGAGGTATAGGGGAGGGTTTAGATCTCATGAACATGTTTAACCCCGCAACAATTTTGCGCCTGTCCCAAGTCAGGAGCCTCTGGCCTTTGATAGTCTTGTATAATTTTTAATTTTAGTTTCTTGTGTATAATTTGAAGTTTAGTATGACGTCCATTATCACTGTACTAGTATACATATTTTTTAGGGGCCAGCTGAAGGACACCTACGGGTGCGGGAATTCTTGCTACATTGAAGACCCATTGGTGGCCTTGGGCTGTTGTCTGCTCTATGGTCGGGTTGTTGTCGCTTTGACACATTCACCATTTCATTTCTCAATTTTATTCCTGGGTAACCTCGAAATCCATGGAAATTGGTATCCAACGAATTATATTGTATCCACAGTTGTTTATGTCTTGATTTACTTACCATTTAAGTTGATATATATTCAAATAAGAACTAGAAAGCTACTGTTTCTGTACTTTGTTTATCTAAAAAATAAAATATCTTTATAGTCTTTTTAAGACATATCATACATAAATGCTACAAATATTTGACAAATCCTTGATCATATTTTTATACATTTACCATGTTTACCACGTTTACAATGCATTTCTAATAAAATTTTAAATTGAAAGGCAATCAATTTATATCCCTTGTGTATAAGATTTTTACCAACAGCTTTCATTCAGGCATTTACATACAGATGTACATGTGTTTGCCCTGCAGACATAAAACTTGTTTACAAATGTGAACATGACCTTACAACAATGTATTTGGACACATACATGTAATAGTAAACATTGATACCATTAATAACACAGATTAAAATATTAAAAGGACAGAAAAAACACAAGGACTTCAAAGGAGATTAAATATAAGTATTTCATCTGTAAATCAGTCAAATCATGATCAACATTCACCAAATGCATGATATGTATGGTCTATTCACATGATTTAGATTAAGTTTGTTTAAAACTGCACACAGGTTTTAAAAGGGAATTTTCATTTAGGTCTATATATAATCATGATATATAGATGTATAAACCCATATATGATGATACTCTTTTCCTGAGAAACAAAGTGAAAGTAGTAAAAAAAAAATTTTAATATATACAAAATTGAACATGAGTCTGCAATTAGAATACACTAATTTGGGAATTCAAATAAACATTTGAACTATACAAAATTGAACATGAGTCTGCAATTAGAATACACTAATTTGGGAATTCAAATAAACATTTGAACTAACTTATGTCAAGTTATACATGATAAACAACATCAAACAAAAGTTGTCTAAATTGTTTTTGAAGCAGATCTAAAGCTATCAAAATTCTCTTTAAAGCCACAAAAAATCAATAAACATCTGTGCCCAGAGAGCCAGCTCTTAGGGTTATCATTATGCATGTTGATACTATATCAAAAAAATCATTTTTTTCAAAAATCTGTTTCGGAAAGATAAATTACGCATAAATAAAAATTAGAAATACATTACAGATTAAAGTTAAATAAAACTGAAACACTTAGAAACAATAAATAATCTCAAAAGAACATACATGTAAGAACTTGGGGTGTCTTCAACCTATGCCAACATTTGATAAAAATATATTCAACCTATGCCTACAAACAAAATACAATAGGTGTTGTTATAACAATTATTAATTAATAAAAGGTAAAATACAGTCAGTATATTTTAGCATTAAATATTACTCTTCATAATTCGGAGTTAGAAATTCAAAACAAAAATAAAGTAATTTGCAAAATTATGTTGTAGTAAAAATGGAAATATCAAAAAAATTCTAAAAGACAAAAATTGTAAAATAAAACCCTTGATACTAGAAAAATTGAGTTGAACTAAATATTATTATAAAATTATAAAAAAAATAGACTAAATTTCTAAAATTTAATATCCAAATATCACAATACTTGAGAAGACTAAATTTCTAAAATCTAACACTTAAATATAACAATTATACATGAGAAAAAAAGATATGGAACTCCATCATCCAAATTGATAATTAGATAAATTAAAAATAATAAGATAATTTGCAAAATTAATATATAAAATGAGTAATTTTTATAAACAAACTCTCGTGGAGTCATTACTTTGTGACCAACATTAAAAGATGTCCAAATTAAGGACCACTTTGTAAAACCCACTAAAGACTAGAATATGCCGTTAAACTATCCTTACTCCTGAGATATGTTTGTGAAACTGGTGCTAGAGACTCAAGGATAAAGTTGAACATGACACCAGTTGATTGTACAGATGCAGCATCATATCTTATAGTGTGACTATTGAGACAATCATATTAATGAAATTCGTTTTAATCTCTGTATGTGTTGGAATTAATTGTGAACATGTAACTTAGATATTTTACAGGAGTCAGTCTTTATGAAATACACAAACTAATACCTTTGTGAAATAGATATCCTCAACACACCCAATTACCTACATTTTCACTAAAACTTGTAAAAAAAAATATATTGAGTATTCTTTAACGCTAGGTTTAAACTGGTTGTATATTGATTAGCCCCTAATTAATTTATGTTTTTATAACACTTAATCTGTAACAAATTATTCAACCTATGCCAACATTTTTTCACACAATTTTATAACTTTTCAAAATGTTGGCATAGGTTGAATGAACCGAACTTGGATAACATGGTATAGCATTGTATTAATTTCGAAATATATATGTTTCCTGACTGCAGGACCTACATGTACCTACATCTGTACATGTACATTTTTTGTACATTACTAGTAGCTATACAAATGGACATACTGTCTTATTTCTTACAAGGTTATTACATGTAGGTAATAAAATTAAAAGGCAATTAACACAATGGCATTGTGGATTACATAAATGTGTACCATTAACAATCTCACCAGGTGGCTAAAACCAATTAACCCCATGCATTGCAGTGTGGGATTATAAATGTGTACCCTGTAGGGTAGTCTCATCATGTGACTGTTTTTTAAAAATGCATCCTTCTTTTCTTATTGATAATAAAAATATTAAACTTATTAACATTTTATACTTTATACTTTTATACTTACGTACATGACATGACAATGATATACATATTTCAATAAAAATAATAGAAAATGTGCTATACATTTATTAAACTGTATATATTGACATTTTTTTTATATAGATATTGCGAATAGTTTGCCTTGAAGAGCTGTCATTTTTATCTAAAATACTATCTAATTATTATACTGCTGGGGTGTAGAAATATTTGCTTCTTCTTTTTTTTCTTTTTTTAGATTTTCATAGGTATATTGTTTAATGAAAAAACAAACATTTCATATTATGTTATTAAATTATTTCAAGTTTTTCTTAAAATCTATATCATGTATACAGAGCATACAGAGCATTTATAGGCAAATTATAAAATAAAATATTCAAAATCAACATTATTTTTGTTTCATCTAATCACTGCTAATGTTTTAAAATGTTTAACAGTATTTATAGTTCAGACTGTAAAAGATTAACAGTAAATGTAAATAATAAATTGAAGAAAGATAAATTCTTAGAACATCAATCTTTTTTGTATACTACAGAGTTGTTTTAAAAACTTGACATTTTCACCAGCATGACTAGAGATATGTACTGTACATAGTACATGTAGCACAGTATTCATCATTCATCGGAAGTTTGATTTCTTTAGATTTTGAGTTGAGATTCAAATTTATAAATACTTAATAGTACACATGGCAAGCAAGTCAAAAAGAATGACGAGTTAAGTAGAAAAAGAAAATGCTAACAGAGAAAAACATGAAACGCAAATGGAGAAGGACAAGGAGTACGATAAATTGGGTTATTTTGGTTTATTTAGTGCCAATGAAAGTGCCAAAATGAAACACACGATAATAAAGCAAACACTAAAAAT
This sequence comes from Mytilus trossulus, assembly GCF_036588685.1. Taxonomy (NCBI): domain Eukaryota; kingdom Metazoa; phylum Mollusca; class Bivalvia; order Mytilida; family Mytilidae; genus Mytilus; species Mytilus trossulus. The sequence goes on along the minus strand of NC_086382.1, from coordinate 33,110,674 downwards.
TAAAACGCCAAAATCGTGTAACGGTACGACAATATGGTAATGCTTATTGTTGGGAATTTCCCCCCCCCCCCCCGTTATTTTATCATCCGTATATTTCCTACAATTTTATACATATTCAAATCTGCAAATAGATACCTACATTTTAGTTAAGCAATGTTAAATCAACAATGTTCACTATTTATCAAATGATTTATAGCTAACAATAAAATACTTCAATATTTATTGCAACCATTTATAGGGCAAGTAACTTTTTTTTCTCCAGACAAGTAAAATTTACAGTTTTACTTGCCCTGGGAGAAGTGCTCACAACAAATATTTCTACACCCCAGCAGTATAATTTTATTCTTATATGCGCATTTACATTCAATTTCTATTTTTCCAACTAAAACATTAAATACAAATTAAAAATATTATTTGCCATTATCAAATGACTAGGCCAAAATAAAAAGATTTTATGTTTGCCCAAACGCAACCGACCCAAAATAAACCTGCTGACTCCAATTCTTTTTTTGACGTTTTTTGGAGAATTTTTTTTTTCAGATTTTTTTCTTGTCTGCCCGTCATCGTATAAACTTAATGTTTGTCGTCTTTGCTTTTGAAAGTAGCTGTGAATAAGATAAAAAGAAAGCGTGTTAGAGATGCAGTTAATCGATATACAATGGTCTCTGTTTTAACGAAACGTAAAGAAGTAAAACATGTGTAGTGGCACAGTTTTTTTAAGCTGTAGTCGTCTGTTCTACCAAACCCTTACCTATATGCTCAATGTTAATTTCATCGTGTAATGGAATATCTGAAAGGAATATTCAGGTAGATTTGTTCAAAACCAAGTGCAATCGAATATTTTCAATTTTATTCAGACAAGAAAGAGATCAGGTATATGCAAATTTCAACCTTGCAAGAAGATTAAGTTTTTACTGAATAAAAAGGAATTATTTCTTGATAAATTGTTGTCTTTAATTATAATCTTCGTAAATCGTGTGAATAAGATGCCCTTTTACTCAAATAGTTCAAATTTACAAGTCCCAGTTGGCAAGATCAAAACGTTGCTGTTTGGGAGAATTTGATAAAATTATAATAGCTCACAGAATCAGAAATATAATCTTAACTGAATGTAACTCCTTCTCAATAATTTTGTTACAATATAAATATAAATCCCTTTTGACAAGAGAAATCTGACTTTTGTCAGAAATATTTTTTTCACATGTGCAAAAGTAAACATGGACGCCATATTGGATTTTTATACTAATTTGTGAGGAAGCCTCTAACCCGAATAATTCAGTCGTTATATTCCACTGATCTACGAAGGCTACATTAACGCCTGAACGTCTCCCTCTATCAAGACCGTCAACCGGAAAATTCACACCGCTATGCAATATGGGAATTTTTATTTAAATTGGCAGCTAAGGAAGGAGGAGTTCCAGATGTTAATTGATGTTAAATGATGTTAACTGATGTTAATTAATTATTATCGGAGTTGTGTTAATTGAACACATGTGTTTGGTAAGACCATTACAAGACAGCTGCGCAGGCTCATTATCCTGATCGCCGCCGATTGGCTCACTCTCACAGAGAGCAGGCGACGCGGCCAATGATCATAAGGAGTTCATGCCCTCTTGTGGGAGAAAATCGGACATGGAAAGGGCTTGAATTATTCAAGTTAGGAAGCCTCTAGAACCTTGACCTAAAAATAAAGTCTCCAAATTGTTATCTTTATGCAACTATATTTTATCAATAATGATTATTTGAAAAAACAAAACTTGATTATTTAAAGAAATAAAATTATAACAAATACATTTTTAGTTTGGATATTCTACAGAACATGCTTTGATCTATTTATAGCCAAATTAGTTTACCTGTGTGATAATGTGAAATATATTTTTTTTTAAACAAAAAAAGACACAAACTATGGATGGTAGATACTGTAATACTTCATATAAATATTTTAGGACATTTAATCTATTTAATTAGATATAGAATTTAAAACTGCAAACAAATTTAATCATAACATATAATCAGCTGATTTTTTTTTTTACACAAACATCGTGTTGATGTAACTGTGGAAAATCACTTCATTAATCCACCAGCCCTTTCACACATATAGCAATTGTCAGGGTTATAAACATCTCAGGATACAAATCGTATATATAATAGTAGACTTATTTATTTTACAGGTTTTAAATTCATGGATTTTGGTTGTCTCTACAAAGGTTGGACAGAAAAAAAAGATATACTGTTTTAATATTTTCATGCAAATTCTGAAAAAAAAAAAATTTGCCTACCTACCTACCCACACTCAGTCATCATGGGTCGGGTTAGTGCAAACTGAAATATTTTTAATTGTGGCCTTATTTTCACAAAATCAGGAAATGAACTAGTCCAAATAATTATGACGTCTTGAAAGGCTATTATAATTTTTTTATTTGACGCCTTACTTCGACGTTCGACGTTGAAGTAAGGCGTCAAAGAAAAAAATTATAATAGCCTTTCAAGACGTCATAATTATTTGGGAAATATAAAACTGGTAATTTTTACTTTCATTCACGATCACATGACAGTTTATCATAAAACAGGTTGCCGGTATGTGTAACCCTAGTTATGAGAGCCACTCAGCTATGCATACCCACATGCGGGTACAATCAGACTCTGCCACTCAGCTATGCATATTACCCACATGCAGGTACAATCAGACTCTGTCTATTTATATAAGATGTTCATTGAATATATTGTAAAGTACCATCTACACAAAGGAATGAACCAGTCAAAATGAAACATTGTGAAACCCCTGAATAATTCATAATTTTCATGTTCGTGTTGTGGCAAAAATATCTGTGGGAAACTTCGTCATGTCATACTTTCAAATTATGGCTTATGCGTTTACCTACAAACAGTTACACCTCGTGCACATTTCTTCTGCCAATTTAGTTGTTCAAGTCGGCATATTATCAAAGTGGCACTTGAGACAATTCTTTATTATTTCATGGGACTTTTCTTAGGTTTTCCCTTGAAAAAAACTTCAGTTCTCTGTTTCTGTTCCCGTTAGAGTGAAAAATCGGCGGGAACCAGAAAAAAAGTCAAAATCTAGCACAATCTGCGGAAACAAAATTGGGTACAGTTCCGTATTTTTAGTTCGCGAGACTAATCACAAAAGGACAAATATATTTATAATGAGACTGTAGATTAACCACATAGAAGACTAGAAGAGAGAGAAAAGTCAATACATAATATATATAGGATAAAATTTCAGAATCCATTTAAACAACAAACTTGATGTTAGCACCTATAAAAACTGAGAAAAACAACTTACAAGTAGGGTTACACTAATGTCCTGACAATGTCCTGACAATGTCCTGACAGAAATGAAAATGCTCAATACTTTTTCATAATTTGAAGGATTTACTTGAAATTTAGAATAAAGCAAGATGAGAACTTATATTTAATAAATAAAATTTAAAAAAATAAAAAAAATATTTATAAGAGTTTGAAAACTTGACCTGACCAACTTGACTTTGAAACTACTAATGTCCTGACCGATATGAAACGGATAAAAAAATGTATTATTATTGAAAGGATATACTTCAAATTCGATGCCAAGGCAGATTGAAACATTTGATACAAAAATATAAGAAAAAAAAAGAAAAAAAATATTTTTAAGAGTTAGAAAATTTGACCTGACCAACTAAGTACTCCCATGACTTATGTCCTGACCGGTGTAAAATGCTTATAACTTTTTTATTCTTTGAAGGATTGATTTCAAATTCGATGTTTAGGAAGATTATAATACTTTATATAGAGATACCAGAAAAAAATTTAAAAAAAATAATTTGAAGAGTTAGAAAACTTGACCTGACCAATGTCCGACTCTGCCGCCTGACTAATGTCCTGACCGAGGGAGAAAATGTTAATAACTTTTTATTATTGAAAAAAAAAAGACTTAAATTCCATACCAAGGAAAATGTTAGCCTTTAATATAGGAATTTATTAAAAAAAATGTTTATTTTAATTTTTGAAAAGTTAGGAAACTTGACCTGACCATCTTGATCTTCGTCATGAGGAATGTCCTGACCGTTATAAAAATGCCAATAACCTTTTTGTTATTTATTGGGATATTACCAAGTTTGGCATCAGGGAAGATGACAACACTAAGTGTAAGAATGTAAAATAAACATTTTAAACTTGACCTGACCAATTTTTCCCTTGTCCTGCATTGTCATGATCGATGAAGAAAGAAAAATATTGCTGTTTTTTTTCCTCTCTCTCTAAAAGACAGAATAGGCTTGATTCTTTAAATTATATGAATATTTAATTATTTTTTTTAAATATAGTTATGAAAGAACGTGTGCACTTTTTATAATTCATAATATATGTGTAGAAGAAAGCGAAAAGACAGTGACATAATAAAATTATGTCTGTTATAAGTTTTCATATTTCTATGTGATTCGAACATAATTCTACTTTGAATGCTTGTAAAAACATAATCTTGAAATCAAGAGAAGCCCATTTCCTGTCCATTATTTATGTTATTTGACATGTTTAATCCCTCATTAACTAAAAAACCAAAAATTGAGTGAAATAATTAAGAAAAATATAGATAAGTATAAACACTCAAATTTGTGTTAATTTGGATTAAGATAGGTGTGATTAAACTTTTTTTAACTATTCATGTCACTGTCTTTAGACTTAATTGCATTATGTACATCTTTATCATTTCATTATTAAATCATGAAGAAAAAGTGCATTTACTAAGTACCTAAATCATCTCTAATAACATATCACTTTTGTGATATCAAACTTGGTTATATCCCTTTCACTAACAAAAAAGTTATTGGCATTTTTTTTTCATGATGAAGATCAAGTTGGTCAGGTCTGGTCAAGTTTTCTAACATTTCAAAAATTAACAAACAATTTTTTTTCCAAAATTATTATTTTGAATATTGTAATTTTCCTTGGTAAGGAACTTTAATTAAGTCAATTCTTTCAATAACAAAAAAGTTATTAACATTTTCTGCATCGATCAGGAAATTAGTCAGAAAAGAGTCAAACGTTGGTCAGGTCAAGTTTTCTAACTCTTCAAATTATTTTTTTTAAATCTTTTTCTTGTATCTCTATATTAAGTATTATAATATTCCTCAACATCAAATTTGAAATCAATCCTTCAAAGAATAAAAAAGTTATAAGCATTTTACATCGTTCAGGACATAACTCACGGGAGTACTTAGTTGGTCCTGAGACTACTATAACATGTTATAGTACTCTCAGGTTGGTCGGGTCAAATTTTCTATCCTTAAAAATATTTTTTTTCTTTTTTTCTCTAATATTTTTGTATCAAATGTTTTAATCTTCCATTGGTATCGAATTTGAAGTCTATCCTGTCAATAATAATATATATATGGAAGTGTTTAACGACCTTGACTGGCCTTTCAAGGTCGCTAAACACTTCCATATATATTATTATTGACAGGATATACTTCAAATTCGATATCAAGGAAGATTAAAACATTTGATACAAAAATATTAGAAAAAAAAAAAAAAAAAAAAAAAAAAATTTAAGAGTTAGAAAATTATAATAATACATTTTTCTATCCGTTTCATATCGGTCAGGACATTAGTAGTTTCAAAGTCAAACTCTTATAAATATTTTTTTTATTTTTTTTTAATTTTATTTATTAAATTAAAGTTCTCATCTTGCATTATTCTAAATTTCAAGTAAATCCTTCCAATAATGAAAAAGTATTGAGCATTTTCATTTCTGTCAGGACACTGTCAGGACATTGTCAGGACATTAGTGTAACCCCTACTTGTGTGATAGGACGTTAATATTCAGTTGCTCATCAATGTTTGTCTACGCACACAAAATGATTGATAAAAATGTTAAATTTTTTGTTGATGTCCTTCATTCGTTTGGTCTTAATGCTACAGAAATACACTATAGGTAATCGTATGAACTTCGACAATGACTTTAGGTAGGGTGTCTAAATTATAATCCTTAGAATTTTTTAATAATTTTCCAAAATGTAGTTTATATAATGCTTTTTTTTAAATTACAACAAGACTGTGTCACTGGGCTTATTTTCACGCTACACACTGTTAAAAATTGACAGATTTTGTATAGATTATGCATGGAAAACCCAATTTTAAGCAATAAAGCGTAAACTACACCATAGAATTTTGAGATAACATATGAGAATATAGCTTTAATAGTAATGCTTTCAGTTAATAAAAATAAAAATGGGGTCACCGGACCTGTTCTCTTGCTACATTATAGAATAGGTAATTCCTAATACATTCTATTGTAAAATTTCCTTAATCTGAAGTATCTGTCTTTGTCTCACAAAGGTCGATTTTGTATGCAAATTAGTTCACAGAATCCAAACTAAACTTATTTGCATACACAATTGAATTTTGTCTTACAATTTTCCAATTAGGTAACAAAAGTCAAGTCTGTGTAACAAAACTGAATTTTTGTTAAACTGAACTCATTTTTGTTGAACAAAAGTCACTTTTGTCCGTACAAAATCGAATTTTTGTGTACAAAACCACAAGAGTCCCATTCGGCGCCCCGTAGCAAGCAAAACTATAAGCCATAATTTTTAATAATTCATTGATTGCTAAAATAGTAAATATAATGATGATTTTTTTTTAAATCAAATTATTTGTTTACTAGTATTCAACTGTACAGACTACCTGTTAAACAGACATAGTAATATACAAATACACTCATCATAGATACCAGGATTATATATTTTATTTGCACCAGACGTTTCGTCTACAAAAGACTCATCAAAGACGCTCGAATCAAAAAGTTAAAAAGCCAAATAAAGTACGAAGTTGAAGAGCATTGAGGACCCAAAGTTTCTAAAAAAGAAATTGCCAAATACAACTAAGTCTAAAAGGTTAAACGCGAAAACTGAACTTTGAGGAAAATTCAAAACGGAAAGTCACTAATCAAATGACAAAACCAAAAGCACAAACACATGAAACAAATGGACAACAACTGTTGATAAGATCATATTTTCCTGCGGTAGAAAAGCCTAAGTATTTCAAAAATTATAATTTAATACACCAGACGCGGGTTTCGTCTACCGAAGACTCACCAGTGACGCTCAGATCAAAATAGTTATAAAGCCAAACAAGTATAAAGTTGAAGATCATTGAAGACCCACAATTCCTAAAAGTTTTACCAAACAGGAAATTTATAAAAATGACCATATGAATTGATATTCATATCAACGCCGAAGTGCTGACTACAGGGCTGGTGATACACTCGGGGACGAAACGCCCACCAGCAGTGGCATCGACGCAGTGGTGTAAATAGTTTTCAAAGGTACCAAGATTATAATTTAATACACCAGACGCGCATTTCGTCTACATAAGACTCATGAGTGATGCTCAAATCAAAATAGTTTTACAGTCATTTGTATCACCAGAAGCAAACATGTTGAATACGTCCTTGCACATTTGCTGGTGAACCATTAGAAAACGCCTGATTTGAGTTTTTCGTTTTTAGAATCATGTTATTTTAATTCTATTTTTAATGTATGTATTATTTTTACTACCTTTGTTGAATTATCTAACAAACACCTTTATAATTTGCTTTATTTACAAGTATAAGCAATCAGGGACAATCATACACTCTTAGAACAATAAAAACTTTCAAAACATGGGGCAATCAGGGTTTTACGTGAAATATCATTGGCACTCATACCACTATCTATGTCAGAATTTTGATTTTAAAAACATGAAAAAAAGTAAAATCACAAAAATACTGAACTGAGAGGAAAATGTAATCGGAAGTCCATAATCACATGGCAAATGACAAAACACATAAAAAACGAATGGACAAGAACTGTCATATTCCTGACTTGGTACTGGCATTTTCAAATGTAGAAAATGGTTGATTAAACCTGGTTTCATAGCGCTAACCCTCTCACTTTGATGACAGTCTCGTCAAATTCAGTCATATTTACAATGATGCGTGAACTAAACAAAAATAATAAAAAAAATTAGTCAAAATATGGGTACAGCAGTCATCATCGTGTAATAATTTTAAAAGGAACAATCTAACAGAATTATCAAAAGTTCACGTGTCAAATACAATCTAAAGACTTTTACTGTAAATCACACAAAAAGGCAAAGGATTTTTATTAACATACTTTTCGTTCATTTGCATAAGGATTTTTTTTAAAAGAAAAGTATTCATTTGCTTGAAATAAATCTTGAGTAAAGGGTACCATTCTTTGAAAGAGGAAGTAGGGTGTTTACCTTAAAATTCGAGAGTGAAAATGTTTCTGTTTTTTACAATGACATTAACGGTTCCATGTTTCTGCACCAGATGCGGATGTCGACAATAAATATATAATTATTGATGCCTAATAACACTGAAATATATGTGGCTACAAATTGTCTTCTACAAATGTATAGATGAATGTAAATTATCTGTTTGTCTAAAGCCTTGCTAAATTTCAAATCTCCAAACAAATCGACATTTCAATTTCTCATGCTTAAGACGATAAGTTACATAACAATTGACAAATCATCAATACGCTGCTCAGAACATATTAATGTTAATAGATAATAATGTTTGCCTAGCTGTTTTTACCACTCAGAGTGAGATATAAAAAAAAATCGAAAAAAAACCACATTCTTGCTATCTATATTACAAAACAAATGTTCTATACATTTCTTTTCCATATTGCATAATGTTAAGAGTGTTAAAATTAATCATGCAAGTTTTTGAGTCACTCTGGCACAAAAGATCGCACGACATTGTCTATTGGGCCATTGCAAATTGGACATTGGTTGTGCTTCTTCTTCAGACGTCGGCAACACGATTCGCAAGTAGCCAAATGTCCACATGGCTGGATTGTTACTTCTGGCGGATTTAAACTACACTCAGAACAAAGCAGTCTTCTGTCAGTGGTAGATTCACATGAATGATGTCCAGCGTCTGTAAAGACAAATATTACATGACGTTATAATAATTATACTGATACATCAGTTGGAGGTCCCTTCTTTATCTTAAATTAGTCTCTCTTAAGCACCTTTAGATTTTGTCACTATCGGAGGAGAGATATCAGAATACTTCAACAATACTGCAGTTGAGGACGAAATTTGATTCAAAAGTCTTCATCTATCTATGTGATATACACATCACATACCTTTCCAGGCATACTTGACATAAGCGAAGCAAACTGATAACAGTATAATTTATTTGTTGTTGTTCAATAGAAAATAGCCTCAATGTTTATGATAAGGTGCATATATATATATGTCTCCTGTATTTTAGGAAATTAAACAAGGACTAGATATTCAAACGTTTTTTTCTGAAGTGTAATATGTAATATAGTATGTAAACTGGGAATCACTGTGCAAAATTTAAAGAGCTGGGTTTTTCCCGCAGCCATCAAGACATGCAAGATGTGTGTATGCTTCCAATATATAAAATTTCATATAAGGCTAATATTTTCACGTAGGATGCGCGTTTTGTCTACATAAGACTTTGCGGTTAAATTTAAACATCCGAACGGTAAAATTAAATTCAAATTTGAAGAGAATTAAAAACCGAGCATTTCTATAACATGTGTCAAAAATTGGATATATATTAATTAAAAGAGTCAAATAAACTTATTTACATATATTACACGCACCTTCTTGATAAGGGTATTGTGGTTTTGCGACGTTATCAAGTTGTGGCCTACTGGCCGACCTTGCAAAAACTGGGGGTTCCTCTTCAAACACTATCGACAATAGTTGAATTAAACCTAATAAATCCGAATCTGGCTGAAAATAGAAGTAGTAAAGGTTTGATATTTTTTAACAACACTAGCTTACTCTTACGTGTCTGTACACATACGATAATCGTACTATACGTGTAACAATTTCAGAAACCATTTTGTACCAAGTTTTTGAAGCAGATTTTACATTTGAAAATTTATGTGGTTTATTCAACCCAATAACCATAATAACAATACATGTTAGAAAAATAACTACTTTGTACTGTATGATTGGAGCACTCGAACGTTGTCCAATCTTCCGAATGAATCGAATCCGTCTTAGTTACTAGAGGTTTCCAGATTTGCTACGTATCAGGTACGGTTAGTACGTAACACAACCGTTGGTGTTGTTTGGGAGGTTTCATTTAATGCATGAGATTATTGTATGTATCATGATGAAAATAAAGAAACAAAATTTCAAATCAGTGATAAAAACCTTAATCTTTTATTTTATTACGATTTCTCTGCTTCTAGAAAACCTTGCACGTGATTTTATACGATGAAATTCATTTCATGCACAAACTGAGTTGCCTCGACCTTTATATTCTAAAAATAGATTTGTGTTTCTGTATGGCTATGTTTTTGTTTTCAGTATATATTAAGAAAAGGATTAGAATAAAGAATGTTTTCTAATACTCAAATATAAATTGGAATAATTAGAAATTATTTATTAATAATATCTTACTTGTACCTTACTGGTGTCGTTAATGACTACATAGACGGCTCCAGGGGGAGGGGGCTTGGCGCATGGATGGAGCGCCCCCCCTTTTATGAAAAGTTCTGGATGCATCACTAAACTAGTACACGTGCTTATGGCAAAATGAGTTCAAAATTGTGTTGATTTCTCATTAAAATAAATTTTTATTAATTAAGCTATCTTTTCGATCATTGGAGCAACATTTTTTCATAAAACGCAACACACATTGTAAAACCATCGATCTATCTTAATATCTATTGTTATTATGTCACTAGATATTGTTATTACATTAATATTTGTAAATATTGTCGCGAGTAAAATTGTGTATTGCACGTGCCTGGGAGTAGTATAATATAATCTACGAGGGGTAATGTTAAACCAATATTCATCCCTTAATCCTTTTGTCGTACAGCATTGCCAAAAAAACTTCATACAACACAGCGTATTTATTTTGTTCACTGATAACGACAATAATTTGACGCTAAATTTACACTTAGTCTAATGCAATAAGAATATGTCTTTCTAACTCTTCGTAATGGTGTACGGAAAATACTATGTTGCTATATAATGTCTTTTGCACCATTTACAACTGATTTATGGACTCAAAATTAAGGATCATTTTCATCGGTTGGTAAATGTTTCTATGTAATTTGTTCGGATTTATATGTACTAGTATCATGAATACGATACTATTTAAAATATATAGTGAACTCCAGTTTTTCTGAGTTTTCACTCTCGGCTTACTGCGAAAAAGATATATGATCAGTTGTGTTAATAAAAAGGGCATGTTTCTAAAATTTATAGACCATGTTGATTTTATGAGGGTATTTTTTTATGAAAAAAAACCCTTTAAGCCCGACGGTAAAGATAATTGTGCAAAAAAGAAGGATGTCAAGTAAATACGATATCAGCCATATCTCTATGCATAATTGTTCAAATTGAAGATGTAAACGATCTTGTATTTTTTATAATTTCTTTCCGTACGTCTGATTTTTTCTTTTTTTCTTTATTCAATTCTTCAACATATATATACAACTATGTACAACAGATATATTACATATAACACAAAATTATTACAAGGCAATGTTATTTAAAAGTATAATGACATACATAATCAGTACAATAATTAGAAATCAAACGTTTTGACACATTCGATTTTTTTGTAACAGAGTATTAATTTTTACAAAGTATGTCTCTCTGGACTTTTTCTTTATATTGATTGAATATCCATTGACAAGAGTTTTAGACCTCACGCGTACAGACTGAACAACGATTTGGTTTTGTATTAGTTTTGTCATTTTTCTTTTGTTATTAAGGTCAATTTATTTTGTTCGAATTCATTTTATTTGATCATGTTTTCTAAAAACTTACCAAAATAAATACAAAACTTTAACATTTTACAATGATACATAAATTTATTACAAAGAAATTTTTTAAAGTTTTAAATTTGTTTTGTAATTTAGCTTCTTTGTATCTATGTAGTTTCACGGGGAAATAACTCTTAACTATAAACCTTTCGTACCAACGGTTACTTGCAACGGTTGCTTGAAAGCATAATCGAGTGCACACGATATTGTTTCCCACGAATACAAGAAGAAACCACATGAAATTAGTCCCAAATTACAGCTAAAAATTCTAAAAACAGTTCTGCATATGATTCCTAAAACATGTGTTAATATAAAGTGTATGCATCAATAATTTTCAAAAGTTAAATGACGGCTCCCAATTCGTACTACGGTTGGTACGGTAGCAAATCTGGAAACCTCTAGTAGAGGTTTCTCAACATCTTACGAACGGACGAAACTCTACGAACGTATCGTTATAGAGCAGTAATTTTGTTATAATAAAATCCATAATAAATGTCTTTCGATACTGCAGTGTGTTTAAAAGACAACAGTAAACAACTTAATATCCTTTTTTTGCAACCTTGCATTTTATTGTTGTCATTAAACATCCGTGTTCTAATTTATTTTCTGTTGTTGACTGTGTCGTTTTCTTACGTTGAGTTTTGTTTGATGACATGTCGTAAATATGCGTTCGATTTATCTCCCTTATGTATAATTCAAAAAGAACATTTTTTATAATGTCCTTGATCTACGCATCTAGTTTGCAATTGGTTGATTGATTGTTCGGCAAATATTCCATTCATTTCATTGCGAAATTAGCGTTTGGTAAAGGATTGATAAGTGATTGAGATAACACAACTTTAATATATTTCATATATCCACATGTCCCTTCTATGCGTCCAATTGGTTTGAGTTACTATGTCGGAGAGTATCTTGGATAGATACGTCGTAACATAGCATTTTTATTTCTAATATTTATTGGGAATCAGTTTAAGAAATTTAAAGGTGCACTCTATCTATCGTTAGAAATAGAGTTTTGTGTGTTTTTGTTGAAAGTATGAGTGCTATAGCCCTAACAAAACTGGTAGTTACATATTTATCAAAATATATATTTACATATTACACCCCTAACTTAAAAGAAAAATGAGAAATATGAAAAACAGAGAAAATATGCACAGTATGCCATAGAAGCTTACGGAAACAATAAACAAGATTTTTTTTATGTATATATACTTATAATTATACTATAAAGGAAACATTCACACATATAATTAGAAACGCCATAACAACAAAACAAAAAACACAATATATAAGTTTAAATATGTATTTCAATATTTTTCTTTATTTTTCTTGTTAAGTCTACTTATTTATAACAACAAATCAATCATTTGGATTTTGGTGGTTGGGGCACAGAAGTTATTCCGGAACTTATTTGGATTTTTTTAAAAATTTATATCGAAAGGCGTTCACTCCTAGATTTATTTTACCTCATGTCCACGAAAGAGTTTTTACCGTTAATCAACTTCTAGCTAAGATTCAAAAAAGTTTTCTATCCCTTTCCATCCATATATCTATATTTACCTTTTCCACATAAACTAAATAGTGATGTTGTCATCATGTGTATTAAAATTTCTAACTGTCCTTCGATAAAATATTATATATTCTTCGCTTAAATTTATAGATCAGTAAGACTTTCAACTGTGTTGATTGAACAGTAAATTGTATATTATATAATATAGTCCGGCCGATTGTTGCAGATATAGAGCAGAATTGCTCACTTCATGAGGAAAGCATGAAACTTTGCATAGTAGTTCTTGGTTATATACCCTTTGATTTCAGCTATGGACCCACTCTAGAAAATCCAATATGGCTGCCATTTTCAAGATGGCGGAAAAACGTTGAAAAATTCAAGATTGTCCTAAAGGTATTCTATATAATTTCGGAAATTAGAGTAATGAATCTTTAAAAATGGACTTCATGTTCTTGAATTTGTTATCAACTAATTTTAAAGTATAAAATACATAATTTGTTTTTTCCAATAACACATAAGTTGCAAATATGGCTGCATTTACCAAAAAAAATTAGTGAAATTCAAAATGTTAATCAATATGTTACATGTTACTGTTATTGTTCTTAAAAATCTTTCAGTTTCAATGGTTGGAATAAAATAGGTTTAAACGAGTCGATTGACGTTAATATAGGTCGGTTAAATGTGGTGGAATAGTAGGTAACTCATCTGAACTTTGAGGCAGTGCCGAGGGCACCTTGTCTCGTGTCTAATCAATGCCATGTCTTACGTCACTTATCGCGTTTTTACCTTTCTTCAGGCGGATAAGACGATTGATCATCTACAATGGTAAGGTGGCAACTATTTCCTTTTCCAACTACGTGCGTAACCAACTTGCAAGTATTCAGCAAACATGGTCCAAAAATGCACTCCTGATCAGCACTTTATTAGTTTAAATGGTAACAATCATGTTGAATTTGGCGGAACTGTGATGGTTCGTTCTATGCAAACTAGCTGAGTAAAATCTCGTTTCCACTATTAACAAATGGCACATTTATCACTTTATTGTTGTTGGTAATTGTGGGAGTACTCATGTTTATCACTGCGCTCAGTGTGTCCAAAATAACTAGTCTAAGTATAACATCGTATGGTAATGGCTCTTTGCACACATCTCATTGTATGTTTACTCTATTAATGTCTAGAGTCGTTCCTTATAATCTCCCCAATAACAAGCTGTTAACCCAAACCACGTAGCGTTACGTTTTACAAATCTCCATTTTCTGCCGGAATTGATTTCGCATTAATGTGACCATTGCAGCATTGTCCACAAGCATGCTCACATTCTGGTCATGTATAGTACCTCGTACTACTAAGCTCTTCCAAATGGTTCGTCCGATGCTTTTTGGACGAGGCAGTGGACCGCTGTTCGATTTTGTGATGAGGTGATGTTTCATTGCCAATAGACTTTGAAATCTGAGTTGTCCTACTGGCCCGACCTTTTGCTCCATTGTTGGGATTACACTTTGATTTGCTCCGTATCCTGGTGAAGGTGACCGTTGTCTGAAATATTCGGGATTTCTTGCCTTACGGTCATAAAACTTTCGAGCAAGATATTTGTACTCAGACTCAAGAATCAACCAATCAAAATACAGGATTTGGTGTTTCGAGCATGATTTTTGTGCTCTAAGCACTGAGCAAAGTTTTATGACTTCAACCCCTGGAGGTTGTCCGTGGAGATGCTAACCGTTGTCTTAAGGGACTATATGATCTCTAGCTTAGTGGGGTGTTGCTGATCGATAGGCATTAAGCTTGGGTGTACTTCTATTTGCCGATTTACTGCGATTGTATTACTTAAGAGATCTTCCACGTACATATTTATCAGGTGATTTCCATTGAACTGTTGATCTTCCATGAGTATTGATCAAAAGAACCGAGATTATATTGAAAGGCCATAACATCAGCTAGTTTTGTGACAATTTGTGCGAGTTTAAGCAAATCATAATCCAAAGGACTGCTCATATTTTCTTTATCGGTCGGTGATACTGTGCCATCAGCAAAGTCGACTTATCAATGGTCACAGTTGGCATAATTTATCCATATATCGCCATCTGGTTTGCTTTTGAGATTTTCAATTGTTTTAACGCCTTGATTAATGTTTCTGGGTTCCTCTCTTTTACATGCCTTGAAGAATCTTTGTCTTTACATCCTCGACGGAATGTTTTGCTTCCAATCTGGTTTGATAGTCTTTCTTGCTGAAGCGCTGTTTCAAATGAATGCTTTTTTAAGGCCTTGGAATTATCATCTGTGTTTACCTTGCGAGCGTACTCATAGCCAACATCGGCCTGGCTATCACGAGCTTACATACATGTTTCCTGATTTCCCATTGTAATCTACCGACAGTTCGTTCAAATTGGTAAATGAACGCTTCCCAAGTGATGGATGCTCTTCAAATGAGTTTTTGCATTTTTGGCAGCTATGGGCTGCGGCTCTGGTCCCTTGCACAAAAATTTTCTTGCCATCGGTTATATTCTCTCTCCAGTGAGGAGTCTGAAGAAGAGCTGTTGCCACACTCTTTTTATTTGCTCTGCCCTTTCCTGGATTGGTCAATTGAGTCAGGTTGCTGTTATGGGAAGCATATTATAGCTCTAGAAGCGGACGAGGTTGTCATAATTGTAGTGATAAATGAAGAATTTGCCATGGACTCGACTCGACGGGGATGAAACCGTAAGTTGGCACTGCATTCAGCATTGGAGAAACTAGATAGAATCCACTGGCAGCCAATTGTTTCTGTAATTGTGTGCTGATCTGAACCAAATATTATTGACTCATAGTTGATGGTTAGTGTGCGTAAGAAGAACCATAAGCCTTTTGCTGGTATCCTTTATCATTACTAGAGGTTTATATATAGTATGTTCTTAAATGGAGATTACTGTTGAAGAATAATTTGAACTGTCTCATGCAGGGCCAAGGGCCCTGACATATTACTTTTGATTTGAGGTGAAGACACCTTCAACAGAGTTGCCGCGGTTGATGGTTCATGCGATCTACAATTTGGGTAAGACCCACGTCATGGATTTTGTTGTGTACTTTTGGTAAACTTGCGTTTTACTGGCTAAGGTCAAATTTTGGCTTAGATAATGTGTTCATTGCAGAAATATTAACTATTTCGATTGTCCACTGATTCATTAACAACAGATACAAGTTGTTGGAAGGTACCTTGCTGTTCAAATGCACTTTTAAATTGAAAAGTGTCCCCTTCCTCGGTTGTTGTCAGCTTGTTCATTCGTCTCACCACAACATTGAATATTTTATTGGTCTTACCATCAATTCCGCCAAGCAATTATAACTAGCATTATGGTCTATCATGTATTCAGACTGCTGAAGATGCTGAGATATTGCTTTCATATGTTTGTTATTAATATGCAGTGCCTCTTTCTGTTCAGCTTGAGACGGAATGAGACCAACACATATTTGATATATTTGCGCTTCGCTCTGTTTTATATTGCGGTAAATCGCAGCTGTTCTTTGAGCATTTGATTTTCTATCTTCTAAATATTCTTCGTTCAAATGTTTAATAGTAATTTCTGAGCTGTCCCCTGTTAAAGAGTCTTCAGCTGTGGGTTTCTTCATATTCCCGAGTGATTCAGTTTCTTCCATTTCAATGTTTTTGTCCTTGTTGTAATCAATTCCTGCCATTTAAATGATAAGTGTTTAACTGATTTTTAATTCACAGTTTAATGTCTCAAATTGCAAACTATTGCCACCAAAGAGATAAGATATAGACTGAATAATATCTTAAGGCAGATAAAACCAAATCACAGCTTTTATGTGTGACCAAGACATCAAATAGTGCAGATTTTGATGAAAGCTACTACTGCAGCTTTTTATGAAAGCTAACAGTTTGTGTACTAAATGACAATCAAGGATATATTAGAACGGACAGAACTAGGACAGATACCAAATGACACTATACATATATGCATCAATAAAAACCTTATATTCAGGTCAATTCCCATTAATGAGTATTTGCTTATTTTCAAGGCGGCCATTTTGAAAATAGCGGCCATTTTGTATTTCAAATAAAGATCAAAACAAAATCTTGCTAAGTACACCAAATCATCCAATTATGTTGATTTTTGTGCAACCAGCATGAAATCCACTTTGATTTGTTCAATACTGGAAAATACTTTAGAACGTACGGCAGCCATCTTGAAAAAAGCGGCCATATTGAATTTTGAGGGTGGGTCCATAGCTAATATTGATCAGTACACAAAAATATACCATCATGCAGAAATTGGTGCTTTCCTCATTATTTGAGCAATTTTTTCACCGATCGGCCGGACTAATATCAAATAAATATAATATGTATTTGATTCAAAATGTTTTTGAAAAATCAAGCATGCATATTTTACATATAAAAATATTTCAAAGAGAAGAAGAGCACAGCCGATAATCCAATATTATAAGATAAATTACTGCTCCCTCTTTTCTCGTTACGGCAAGTTACGTCAAGTTAGGGCAATTTTCGTTCGTTCGTAAGATGTTGAGAAACCTCTAGTTCGAGAAAAAACAAGTAATTGAAATGTTTGAGTTTTGTACTAAAGAATTCTTCGTCGAAATATTTTACTCAATAACATATCTGTTTTTTATGTACCACTCGGTCGACCAATCATGAATGCTATGTCAATCAATGGTAGTTTAGTACATGTAAAATAGCATGCCATGAAAAAGATGAGCACAAACATATGAAAATGAAGGAATATATGATGTGATTGTCTATAAATTGTAAAACAAATACCGTAAAGAACTATTAATACTATACAATTCTCAAGAATTACAAAATGATATTTTTATGTATGAAACCTCCCTACAAAGAAAAATAACGATATTAATGAATGTACAGAATGGTAACAGTAGTATACCTCTGTTCAAAAGTCATAAATCGATTGAGAAAAAACTTAATTAAATTACAAACTAACACCGAGGGAAACACATCAACTGATAGGTGGAAAACAACTGAACATCAGCAACATTTATTAATTTTTTAACAAAGAAGGAAAAATTGTTCTTCCAAACATTAAAACATTTAGTTTCAGACTGTATGAAAGTTGGCATTGATGAAACAAATAAAAGACACCGCCTATATTTTTTATAATTTCGGTGCGATTGATAGGTCAGACATGATAGAATATATAAAGTCAGCACTGGGTATGGTTTGAGACAAATACAAAAGGACTAGTCTGATTTAGGAAGGGGAATTCCGAGTGCTAAACATATCACATTTTGTTTTAACTTTTAAATACTCATACCGGTATCATAATATCCCAACAATCTTATATACCTGTTGCACGTAAACAATATCTCCTATACAGGGTTTTTCCACGTGGAACGGTACTTGCCTATCCCAAATTCATGTATTTGGTTTTGATGTTATATTTGTTATTCTATTAGGATCGTCTGATGCTTGGTCCGTTTCTGTGTATGTTACATTTTAGTGTTGTGTCGTTGTTCTCCTCTTATATTAAATGCGTTTCCCTTGGGTTTAGTTTGTTACCCCGAATTTCGATATTGACGGTGCAAAACAAATCATCTCTGTTACTTTTGAACATTTCAGGACTCTCAATGATTGACATCGGTATATCTTTTGTTTTAAGTGTCATTTCGTTAACCGCGAAAATACTTTTAGCGCATTTTATTATTTACTTACATATTTCCAGTCTTGCAGATATGGCAGATCAACTTTACCGTCTGCATCTACATTTATTCCTTGTTTTATCACCATGGTATTTGTAGGTTTTATATAGACTATAGGCGGGTTGTACGGATGTGTGTCGAGAAGAAATATTCCGATTGGAATGTTGAAAATATTACCTGAATTAAGAAAATGTAATTATAAAATGTATAAGGAACCTTAAGGTTTTTTTTAAACCATGACCGTTTGAAACGATTCGATCAACATTGTTTGGACTTTAATGCTATGTATTGTTTTTGACGTATACGATGTATTAAGTTCTATTTTCCTTCATACATTACCCTTTCTGTGAGTTTTGAGACTTCTAGTTTTGCCTTGTATTTATGTCCAAGTCCGAATGGCTATATCTTCTGAGTAAGATTATCTGAAGTTTTGCATATGTTTGTATCCTCTTATGAGGCTGTCTTCTGTTCCATATTGACATTTGTATTGCATTGGTCGTGCTTGCACGCTAATAACATTTATCATTTCGTCTGTTTTAAGTCTTATTGTATGAAATTTTGCGTAAATAATAAGTCGTTGGTCTGATGGTACAACAACTTAAGTCATCAGTTTCAAATTCGTATGACTGCGATCTCAGGTTTTCAGATGACATGCATGACTTATATAGTTTTTTTTATCATCTACATGTAGTTTTCAACACTGAAATTTATTATTTTGGAAGAAAATATCCGAGCACACATAGAAAAAAGTAAAGTCACAAAAATACTGAACTCCGAATAATACTTCTGGTTTAAATGAAACTGTTACCTTAAATAAAATAAACTGTTCAAAAGACAATATGAAAGACACATGATGAAATCTATATTATTAGTTACACAGTGTAAAATTGTACTTATACGGGAATTTATCGTGTCAATAAAACTCATATTTGGTTACCCGATAAAGTCCGTATGAGGACAATTGCACACTGTGTAACGAATTTATCATGATTTTGTTATCATACCACCTCTTTGTTGCTTTTTCATAATAAGTTTTTTTCTTCTATGATGCATTTTTATAGAGTAAATAGAGTAAGAGATATAATTCGAATTAACTTAATAAATAATTGCACTGCAATTTATTAGGACAATATGCGATGTTCTTTTAAATGGTCACTTTATTTCTATGATCTTTGTATTATCTATTTTGGTGTGTAGTACTGGTTTTATAAGTTGAGCTCTTTCCTGTCGATTTTTAGTATGTTCGATTGTTAGGTAGTTACATCACCGCCCAAACACCATTTAAATGTTTATAGAAATTTTGTATACTAATGTATTTTTCTTAAATATCTTGAAATACTTGATGCATGTCTTCCTTCGAATGTAGTCTTAAAGTGAAAATTCGATTTATCCTCCGTATACAATTGACTCATTAAAAAAAACAACTTTTTATTATGGAAGAAAAAACTCTAAATAAGTGATAACAAAATTAGGATAAATATGCCACACACGATATGAATGTCATTGACTGCATAAATTCCCGAATTAGGACAATTGCACAATTTTTAACAAATTTTTCTCACTTATTTAGATTTTTCTTCCATGATAAAAAGGTTTACATAAGAAAATACTTGGACCAAGTCAGGAATGTGACAGTTGTTCTACATTTGTTTGATGTGTTTGAGCTTTTAATTTTGCCATTTGATTAGGGACTTCAGTAGTTTTGTGATTTTCCTTCTTTTTTTTTTAGTTTTTTATTCCGTGATAAACAAATCTTGTTTATGTGGTCCATTGTATAAAACCTGATACTGAAGAATTGATACAGCAAAGTCTGTTAAATGACCCATATATCTGCTAAATGACTACGTTTTTGTATTCATCCGTATATCTGTTTTGGTGCGAAGGTAATACAATACAAATGCAAAGCGTATTAAACTTCATTAGGAAGTCTTAAACGCATATACATTAATGACAAGGATGTACCAATGCTTTAATATTTTAGTTGCAAACATGATGTCAACAGCCAAAAAAAACAAAAATACTCAAAAGAATAACTTCCCGAGCAGTAAGCTCATTACTTTTATTTTTTAATTTCTACTGGTGTTACCTGAGGGTTAAACTAAGTACGAAAATCACTATTACTTTTATTGAATAATTAAATTGTGAAAATTCAAATGAACGAGTTTGCATTAGGTCGTGTAGCAAAATAAAAACAAATACCTCTATAATTTATTGGTATCGTCCCATCCAAGTTAACCAGATCTTTTCGTGAACCATCATTAAATACTGAAATACAGATTAAGCTATTAAATCTAAACAGAAAAAAAACATAATTTATCACACTAGTTTAACATGGAAATGTGTTACCAATGAATGTCCTAATGTTTGTATGTATACAATATGTATAAGTATGCATATTATAGTATAATGAACTGGCAGGTTGCATTGCAACTTCAATTTTTTTTAGTAACATTTTAATTATTTGTGTTTTAAATATACTTATGCCTTTCCAAAAAAATGATGGATCATTATTTCGACAGTAAAGTTCCTCAAAAGATCAAACAAATCAAGAAGTATATTCGAAAGTAGAATGAACTACATCAGCATCAGACTCTACAAGATATAAAGAAAACATAGTTAAAGAAATTTATTTCCAAATGTAGAGGGTTGACACAGGCATTATAGTACAAGATTTAATATATTACATGTGTGCGCAAACTTTGACTGATCTATCTAAACCATATGTCGTAAAGTAAAACAAATACGAAGACCTCCACATGGCTGTTACAAACAAGATCATCAAATAAAATTTCAGAGTACAATTTAGTAACCAGGGTGAATGATTTACTCGTTACTACAGAAACCTTGATTAGGTGTTATATTTGATACCGCGCAGGAAAACAAAACATAGAAAGAGACATAAAAGGTTTCTAAAACGAAATAGTAATTTTTTACTTAATTTATGTTTGGATAAAAGAAACTCCCTTAGCTTGCTCTTGCATGTTACTTACTGAATGGCCCATGGCTTGGTCTCAAGTCTTTATACTGAGAGAACACTGCCAAAATGTCCTTTTTTGCTAAATCTGCATCTTTGTACTGAAATTGCAATAAAGTATTTCATTTAAGTAAGCAAATACTGGGAAATAAAGTTTTAACGATGAATTTGCATGGAACAAAATTGGAAATAATATTGTTATGACATGTGCCATATTTTGGGTATGTCAGAAAAAATCTAACTCAATTTGATTTTAAAAATCAAGCCTTGGTTATTACAAAAGAGATCATACTAATTTTCGAAAAGCGGACCAGGAGGCTTAAAATTGGTACTGGTCAATATTATTAGCTTAAATTGTACAGGAAACATTATTCGAAAAAGGTAAACTAATTAAATAAAGCAATATTTTGACCGAGTTTATTCAATCTGATTACTCGACTAAACTTGACTATAGAAAATACTAACCTTGGAGAGATACAATTTCAGTATCTGTGCATTACTTCCCATCTCTAATACTTTGTAGTTGTAACTTAACTTTATAACACAGCAAATTAAACTAAAAATGTTAAAAGTCTATTAATACTTTTTTCTGGGAAAGAAAGTGAAAGAAGGAAAAGATCATTTCTATTTTAAAGTGGGACTTCCTGGTGACGGTGACTTGATTTTAAATTTATCGATGAGAAAAAAATATTTAAAAAAATATAACTTTTTGGTGGATTTGTATACATATGAAATCGTTACAGTATTCATTATTATAAATAGATTGTAATGTCTCTTTGATGAGTCATTCTTCATCCTTTTTTTATTTTGTTCTCTATTTACTAGTAATCTATTAAGAAGATAACAATAGTTATGGTTTGATAAATGAGATATCAAATACATGTGTAATCGATAAAATTGTATTTGAAATGCTTATAGGAGCATCTATCTAAATTTAAATTAGAAGAAATTGTATCGAGCAATCTTTGCAAATAAGATAACCTAGGGAAAACTGAATCTTTTGGGAAATAAAGGATGAACAGACCGAATTTCAAAAAAAAATTTGCAAAAAATTTTGGTCTATAGTTTTCTATGTTGTGTCTTCTGTGCTGTTATTTATCTGTTTGTCTTTTTATTTTTAGCCATGACGTTATCAGTTATTTTCGATCTATAAGTCCCTCTGGTATTTCTCGTCCCTCTTTTAGAAAATATCTGTTAAATTCAACCTTTATATTTGTGAAAACCCGTTTGATAGGATAATAGGAGTGTACTCATATGGTCACATAATTTTACGTACATTGTTGAAATGCTCATATGGACTGGAACATATATATAAATCCTTAAAAGTTTGAAGGGTCTGAAATGGTATGATACTTCAAGAATTAGCTCTTCACATAACAAACTGTACCTTCTATCCCAACTGTTACAAAATGTTAACAAATGATGGCATTTTCACGAAATGAGTAATTCAAATTAAATGATGCTTAACATAACGTGATTTCATTATCTGGATAATCTGCAAACACGTGTGCACACACGCTGAAGTGCTGATCAATGATATCTATATAACATTGTAATACGTTTGTGGATTCAACCATGCGCTATGTAGTTGTAGACATTTATTAAAAGCAGCTTCACTTTTTCGCACCAAACCAACTTTTCCAGCAGCCGAATTTACGCTTTGTACAGACAAGCAAGTAATTGATGAATTTTTGATACATGAATAATTTACTGTCTCAATAATAAAAAAAAAGTGTTTCTTACGGTAAAAAAGGGTCAGTAGCCTGTTGTTCCGTATTTCTCGTTTTTTGGTGTGGTTCTTATATGGTTATCAAAGGTATCAGGCTTATAATTTAATACGCAAGACAGTAGTTTTCTCTACATAAGACTCATCAGTGGATCTCAGTTAAAAATAGTTAGAAAGCCAAACAAGTAAAAAGTTGAGATGCATTAAATTGTGCCAAATACGGCTGAAGTAATCTATGTCTGGGATAAGAACATTTCTCGTTTCTTGTTTATTTTTATATAAATCATACCGTTGGTTTTCTTGTTTGGTTGTTTTGTACTAGCCATTGTGGGACCCTTTATAGCTTCCTGTTCGATGTGAACCAAGCTCGTTGTTGAAGGCCGTACTCTGACCTATAATTGTCAACTTTTTATACATTTTGACTTGGATAGAGAGGTGTCTCATTGGCAATAATACCATGTCCTTTATTTATATTTAACAATACGAAAAACACCATTCTCTCTCTGCCCGTATTCAGAATATAACAAAAAAACAACAAAGTTTTTGTGCACACAAATTTCTTTTCGGATTGCTATATATGCCATAGGAACTAGATGATTTTCCGTCTATATGCAACCCAAAAATTATCAAAGGTACCAGGATTATGAGTAGATACGCCAAACGCGCGTTACGTCTACATAAGACTCATCAGTGACGCTCATATCAAAATATTTGTAAAGCCAAACAGGTAAATAGTAGAGGAGCATTGAGGATCCAAAATTCCAAAACGTAGTGCCAAATACGGCTAAGGTAATCTATGCCTGGGACAAAAAAATCCTTAGTTGTCGAAAAAAATCAAAGTTTTGTACACAGATTATATATAACAATGACCACATTATTGATATTCATGTCAATACCGAAGTTTTGATTACTGGGCTGGTGATACCCTCGGGGACGAAACGTCCACCAGCAGTGGCATCGACCCAGTGGTGTAAAAATTATCAAAGGTACCAGGATTATAATTTAGTACCCCAAACGCCAAACTACACAAAATGTATTCTTGAACAGATGTATTATGTTAAGGAGGGGTATTTGCGAACAATACCAGTCTAGAAAATGTTAAATTTTGCGAGCCGTAAGTCGAGATAAATTCATTCTCAAGACTGGTATTTTTCGCAAATACCCCTCAAGAACATGCTATATTTGTTTAATAACATCAAATGTTAACGTACAACCGCATTGCTGATCGTGACATCCAGTCGGATAGAGTATTTTTTGGCAAATACCACGGCAGCGAGGGTAAAAAAAGGCATATCCTTTTTGCATATACCACGGCATTGTTTAATAATTAACAATATTCATTTGATAAAAGTACTAAATTGGTAAAATATACACTGACTTTCAATTATTCTAAACCCAGGATTCTTCAATAAGGTGTAATTATACAAAAATATCAACAAGATAGAAAGAAATGCAACAGCAAACAGGGTATTTTTTCTTCAAATTTAAACATCGTGGAGTTTTATGAGATTTTAAAACCTAATGCGAAGGCCATTAAGATTACTAAACTATTAGGGAAACCATTCCTATAATTATTATAAAAAGAAATTTAAATCTTATAAAGAACTATTGCTTCTGCCTATAGCAGTTTTTAAAATTTTAAATACAAATAACTTTTAATGTTGATGTCGGTTACGAGTTGACAGCACATAATGAATGGAGAATGATTCTAAACTGTTTAAATATTTTAATCCAAGTTATAGATTGTCGAAGCGTATTTAGCATTTATTTTCATAATTTTCGGTAATATATGACTTTCAGACTGTTTTAATTGGATCAAAACTGATGAATCTTGTGTAGACACACGTGTGATTGTTACATGATCATGAAATTAAAAGAAACTGATATCTTAAATGAGTTTTCACAGTTAGGAGCAGGGATCATTGTGCTTTTTTGAATAAGTTCCTTACCATGAAATTGAATAATATACACAAAACACGCGTACGCCTATTAATCTCAGAAACAATTTCCTATGCGAAAATGTCATATCATGCATGCACCTGAAATGCTAATGGTCTATAATATGGCCTTTGTTATCAAATAAATCGTTTATATGTTTGTTACATTGGCGTTTGTTGTTCAGTGTGTCTGTTGTTCTGTTGCTTTCCTCATATAGTTGATGTTTTCCACACTTTTACTTTTAGTTTGTTATCCGGATTTGTTATCTCTCAATCGATTTATAACTTTTAAACAGCGGAATACCACTATTGGTGTCTTTATTTATGCTCTTAATCAGTAATTCACAATTATTATTTCTATTAGAAATGTAGTTTTTGTCGTTTTTTAACATGGTCTAAATTTTAATTGTTAAAAGTAAAAGAAAGAAGTATTTGAAAAGTAACTTCTTGTTGATTTGCAAATTTTTGTATTTGTAAGAACATCTGCATATATAATAAAAACACAGTTGGCCAGATAATTTTAATAATCATATACTTCCAATACTATTATTTTTAAACACATTTAATAAATCTTTTATCTAAAAGATTTCATCACCCCTACAAGTTAATCAACGTCTACAAGTTTATTGTTTTCAAAACAAAAAACATTTATCTGAGCCACTAAAAGGAATAAATTTACACAATGATGTGAACGGTGACTAAATGTACATTATGTGATTGTACCAAGTCAGGAATATGACAGTTTTTTTTATCAATTCGTTTGATGTGTTTGATATTTTGATTTTGCCATTTTATCAGGGAATTTCCTTTCTGAATTTTCCTGGAAGTTCAGTATTTTTGGTATTTGACTTTTGACGTATGGCTTTATGGGTTAATATGGAGGCAAATATTTTATACAAAATCTTTATTTCATGTATATTACAAAATATAAATAAAATCGACAGACAGAAATTACACACATATAAATTCAAAAAGAATATGTCTTCCTATATATTTAATGTTTAGGCCATGCCTAAGAATAAAGTAATTTAGAACAAAAATTACGATACAGCGTTAGCTATGACTACAGTTTACCTTAATGTAGTAGAACAGCTCTGACAATATGGAAAATATGGAACACGTGAAATCTGTTGAATACGATTGTGGGAGATAAAACACAATTATATTTGAATTGTATAAGTCGTTAAAATCAGAGGTACTAGTATTGGAAAAGTAGTAATATATTTTCGAATTATGATTTATTGTAGGACAATCATATGTCATTCTGAAACTATAAAATTAATTAAAAAAAGCTCTATTTTCAGAGGATAACTTCAAAGGCAACATTAGGAAACAAATAAGGAATGCAAAATAAAATAAAAGTATGCTGTATACATACAAAAAATCCTTACTTTCTGCTGCATCGTCTTGGTATTCAGAGACTACTCAATACCAAGAAATTAAATTTATGTGTTAACTCGTTTATGATTTATAATTGTTTTCTTTTCTTATAGTACAACTATTAGATATATTTGTGCACCAGATATACTGAATAAATTCACATTTTCTTCACAAAGATGTGCTTTAGCTTTTGGAAGCGGCAAAATTTAATGTAAACAAAGGAAAGACGATACCTTATGGTACATAAGATAGATTCTTCCAAAAAAAACTTGGACAATTTGAAACTTTATCTTAATGGTCTTAGTAGTGGAATTCTTACGAAAATCATTGTAAAAGTACAAAAAGAAAATACATACTTTTAAATACAGATCACATTGATATTTGATAACAATTACTAGGAGGGTTGGTATAAAAAAAATTTGGCCAAATTAATACAATTAAAAATTCGGAGCACTATTTAATTATGTAGGTGTTTTAATTTTCACCTAAAAGAATCTTATTGTAGATATATGAAACAAAGTTTTGCATTGATTTGCTTCTTTGTATATATTTAACGTCGTGATGACATCTTTGTTTATTCATGTAGAAACAGTACTTGTCTTCAATACCATTGTCCTTAATTTACAATATCGCAGAAAGTGTAAAAATAATATGACCAAACACAATACATAATTTACAAAATCTTGTCAAGGATTGTGATTTTTTAAAACAAATCTAAAATTTAGATTTGAAAATTATTTTTTTATTTTTTTATTAAAAAAAAAAAAGGACACAGAATATACCTCATTTACAACATAAATAATACAGTGATCCGTTGATTAAAAATTATATACAGCATCTTTAGTTATCTTTATGTTTTGTTGAATATTGACTGTATTGCAATTTTTTCTATTGATCATTGTTTTGCCTGTTGTTTTTTTTAATTATATGGGTTTTTTTCTCTTGAGTCTCATATTTTACAAGTACACTTTGAAAAGTATTACCTTTAAATATGCAGATTGCCAAATATTTCAAAAATACTTGTTTGGTTCAGTTTCTGTTTACCGCTATGATATAGCCGAATGGACTTAACGTGGCATTAATCACCAATAATCAATAAATATGTTTATATCATATGGCTCCCACGGAGCTCTACAAATGGTTTTACTGAAAAACCAAACAATCGAAAATCGAAAAGCTATATTATTTGATTATCCAACAAAACCGCATCTGTTGTGTCTTTTACAACTACATAATACAGTGTTTACTACTATGTTAATATGTACATAAGTAAAATGTTTCAAAATCAGGGTTACAGTTAATTTGAAATGGTCAACAAAATTAACAACAATTCAACGTCCTGTTATTAAAATGGTTATTGATTAAGTATTATCACAAGTGTTGAAAATGATTCATTTTATTCAGTGAGAACAAAGGATCCGTGTTGAAGGTCGAATACGAACTTTTACCTATGATGGTTTTGCTTTTACAAGTTGTGACTTGGGTGTAAAGTTGTTTCATTGGAAACTTTACTACATCTTCTTATATCTTAATATTCGTAGTGAAGTCTTAACTTAAGCTAGAAAAACTATTTTAAACAGTTAATACGACTGCTTGGTATGTAACTTTTACTTCAACGGATTACAAAGCTGCCATTCACATAAATTAAAAACTTATCGAAAAATTATTTATAAAAGCTTAAAAAAATAGAATAAAATAGATACTTCTATTATTAAAATTTGAACATGTGTCGAAAAGTTATTCTGTAATAAGGGTCCTGAGGGCCTTTTCTATCGGCCCTCTACAGATAGGACACTGTTTATTGTCACTCATAAGCTTCCTGCAGCATGATCCACACACTGCGAAATGGTTGCATGGCTGTATTGTAAATTCTAAGGTATACGTCAAACAAACTTTGCACGCTAGTCGAGAATTTGCTGATACTTGGGGTGTTATTGATAGGTTGTTTGTTTCTTCTGTCACTTCTGTAAAGTATACAATGATTTTTGGTTATGTATTGGTCAGTACTTATTGCAATATGAAATATTGATTCAAAAACTCCCAAACCAACCAAATTCTGATCAATTCAATTCAATTCAAAACTTAATGGTCATATGAATTTTCTTATGAAAAGTGACAAAAATAAATAATAATAACTTGAATCCGCTGGATTTTTTTTATTCAATCATGTGGTAAATATCTGAAAAGTGTTAAGAGCTACTAATAATCTATAAGTTCAAATATTAAAAACTTCTTGATTATATGTTCACACAATTTATCACCCTTTTTCATATTTCAACTAGTTTAATTATTCTTTTTTTTAGATGGCATATTGCTAATGAAGACAATATTGCAATCTTATTCATCATGTTTTAATTTGTATACATAGTTCTTCTTCACACAATATAAGTTTTTATAAAAACTAAACATTGGCCACATTCTGTCAAAATTGCATTTTCGAGCCATTGTACGATAAGGCTTGTATTTGGTCCCCTATTTTCTCATTTTTCTAATTCTGTTTTGGAAAGCCACTTATTATGTTTAACATTCCCTGAGGTTTGATGTTTGTGTGGATGAACTTCAAAACCACTAATTTTCGCAACTGGGTGAGGTCAGAGGCGTTAACTTTCTGTTATTATTCAAATATTGTAATTATTATTCGTTTTACAGGTTATTTTACAACCAATTTTAATTTTTTTAGTGCCTGCGCCAACTTGACCCAGGAATTTATTTATTTTTTTGTCATGATAACTGTTATTGTTGTATAAATCGCAATTATTTTTCTGGGTCACGTAGGCGCACGGTATTAAATTTTAAGAAGCACTGGCCAATAATCGTTATTTTACCGTTTTTGACGCCCTTTTAACCCCTAACCTGACCAAATTTCCGAAATAAATGGTTTTGAAGTTCATCCAAACAAAATTCAAACTACAAGGAATATTTCAACGTGATAAGTAGCTTTTCAAAACAAAGTTTAGAAAATAAGAAAATACGGGACTCTAAAAACGGGACTTATCGTACCTTGTCCTTCGTCACGTGTTTTGAAATATACCAATATATTGGTCAGCCTTGAAGTACGCATTGAAGTTTATGACATTTGAAACTTGAGTAAAAATAATTACGAATTCTTGAGAAAAGAAAACGGACCTAGTATGAAACATTCAGTGAAGTTAAACCTACTTTGAAAAAATACACTTGCACTACAAATGACAAAATGAGACTCAATTGAACTTTGTATGTATCATTAAAGGTAAACTGAAAAAAATTCAGCATATTAATATAAGGCAAAGTGGTTCCTCAGTCATGGACTCTCCAACTAAAATAATTTCAGTATTTGTTTTGAAACTCAATATATAAATTATATTCTATTCATTACCCGTTGGTTGGCGTTATGGAATATTTTTTTCACAGATGACGACGGATGTATATACTTTTCCTCGAATGAAACCTACAAAACTAGATTTTTCACCAGGTTTGTACTGACACGAGCAATATAATTGGGTTCAACATGAGGAGCAGCACGACCTGCTTAGCCTTACAAAGCGCAGTTTTTGATTGGGTTGCTGTGGCTCATTCTAATGCAACAACGTTTGTACGTTTATTTTGATTGGATAACGTCACTTATTTACATGGCATCAATTGATGCTATGGGACGTACGCGCAAGCGCAGACGGCATATGGCAGATTTGAAATAGATGTTTTAACGTTGTTTTCTGTCAGTTTCATTAGAATGGAGATAACAATATTGTATTATATGCTCCGTCGGAATCAATTTTGGATTTGATGGTCGCAAATACCCGTTTTGCCTTATGTTTTTGTTCTGTTGATTGTCTGCGGTGTTTTCTTTATGTTTCATTGCGGAATCAGTTTATTTTCGACTTGTGAGTTGTAAAATATATTAAGTATATGTCTCTCTTTTACTGGTCTTATAATTTAGATATTTGAAAGATGTTTTTCGTGATTATACAATTTTTCCGTACTTCAAGATCACGGCCTCAGAATGATAAGAAAATGTTGTTTTCACTGTTATATGATATACTGGTTATATTCATAAATATTCGTTTAAAAACGCACTCTGTGATTTGTTTTAAAGATACTTTTTAATAGCCGAAACTCAAAAAGGCCTACTAACAACGTAAACAGTTTTCATCGATATTTACTGGAAGTTGTGTGCGTCACTGAAGTTTATATATTACAGCCATCGAGAATAATATCAAGGAATATTACACGTAGATATAAAACAACCAACACATCTGAGTTTTTGACCCCGATGATAAAACTGTGTAAATGTTTACAAATATGAATATAGTTGAAGGTTTGATAGTGTAACAGTTGATAACCTCCCCAAAATTATAACCATCACTATTCATAATCGATCCTAATTTAGCTTTTTGTAATGACATTTTTCGTAAATTCAGATCTCAATAAAGTTATAGGTACAATGTTGACCTGTCCATTCAGATTCATTGTGATGACAAAGAGTACTTTTAGTATCGTGTTTATCTTGTATTTCGACAAGCAGATCCTTCTACATAAGTGGCACCTTTTCCCTATTTAGCCATTTGAAAATATCGTCAAAGGACCCAAATCTTAATCAACCGAATGGCGACTGACAATTTAAAAAGTGTTTTTAGTTGTTGATTTCTTTTCTTCATTTTATAAGTTTAACTGTAACCATATATAAATATACTACCTCTCATTTCAACATCATTCTGAAATGCAAAAATAAATCATACGCATTAAAGAAAAGTCATTGAATTTTAAACATTGTCAAACAGGCCTTATACGGAAGAGTTATCAATATTTACATGTACCTTCATCTTTGTGATACTGTATCAAGTAGAACGCAATATACATTAATTTCCCCCCCCCCCCCCCCCAAAAAAAAATGACATTGTTAAAACTTGCATCCGTATACTTGAATGATTTGTCTAAATAAGGAGCCCATTTCTTTTATCAAATAGTTATGTTTTGTAACATCAAAATTCTGAACATCTTTTTCACATTCCAACATCACAGTCATGACAGTACCTGATATAAAAAGTAGATAATGTTATTGCTATTATATTGTCATAAACTTTAAGCTTATATATACTGAAGAGATTCTATGCTCTTCTTTTGTCCTACATATTTCTAAATATTTAGAAAAACAACATGGAGGTGACCTTAAACCATGCAAAATCTTCTTGTTTTCGACTGTCGTTCTCAGTTTCCAAAAAGACTAATAAAAAAAAAACCCAGGAGTGAGTATTAAGCAAATCTGGCTTATCCTTGATGCTTTATAACTATAAGCTGTGTAAATTTCATGGGTCTCAAATTCTATGTCAGAACATGATCTGTTGTTGATGGCGGCTGATCAGTTATCTCTGTTTATTTGAAAACAATTCGTCTACATAAGGTGGATGGGAACATGATTTGTGGTATCATATACAGTTGTCTATTGTGAGAATGTATTACTTCAACTTGTCTTTTAGTGAATATAATTAGTTTTTGCTGTCTTTTTGGTCTTTGTATTGATATGAATGATGACGATAATTATCGAAAATTATAGAAGTAAGAAAATCAATTGAATGCAACTAAAAAGATCTACTCAGAAAAAATATTGTTCTAAGTAAATATAACATGTATAACAATGGTTATTCTGATTAATGCTTTTATATACTTACATCTTCTGACTCATCAACAAGATTTTTGCATGATGTTATTCCTTTAAGTCTGAGCTCGATTATATAATGACAGTCTGGTTGTAGTTGGAAGTGAATCATAATTGGGTCGTCGTCTCTCTTCCAGTTTTTATGTACTATTCCACAATGGAAACATGCAACGATGTCTGAAAAGCCTGCAAAAAGAAAAATCAAAAGACAACTGAAATTCGATGAAAATTCAAAAAGTAAAGTCCCTAAAATAAACATAGTTAAGACAGGAAATACTTAAACAGCACTTCAGATACATGACTTCAGTAAAATTGTTCGACAAGGACCAAAGTGAAAAACATTTGATATGATATTAATATTGATGAAATAGATACTCGGTTGATTGAATAGATTTAAAATGTGAAAAGAGGTTTTTTTTTAATTTGGGTACATAATCTTTACGTAAAAAGAAAAATTACAAAACAACTGAACTCCGATAAAAAAAATCAAAAACGGAAAGTCCCTAATTAAATTGCACAATCAAACGCTCAAAACACATCAAACGAATGGATAACAAGAATCATATTCCTGATTTGGTATAGACATTTTCTTATGTAGAAAATGGTGGATTGAATCTTGTTTTATAACTAGCTTAACCTCTCTCGTGTGTGACAGTTGCATCAACTTTCATCCCATTGCCAACGATGCGTGAACAAAACAAACAGTCATAGTAGGAACAAATTAATATTTTGCCAGACTTAATTGCAAATTCAGAGTGTATGCTTGCTTTCACGTTCACTTATATGTTTTCCATTCATAAACATAT
Source organism: Mytilus trossulus (assembly GCF_036588685.1). Classification (NCBI taxonomy): domain Eukaryota; kingdom Metazoa; phylum Mollusca; class Bivalvia; order Mytilida; family Mytilidae; genus Mytilus; species Mytilus trossulus. Next base: position 33,077,205 of record NC_086382.1, on the reverse strand, counting down.
CTTAATTTACTTTAAACCTGCATCGACATTGTTGAAAGTATGAGTAGACTTGTTTGGTTGCTTAAACTGTAAAAATTATAATGTCGTCTGTCGTGTGTCAGAAATCATATGTAATACTCTTCATAAGTCATAATAACCTTCCGTCATTACCGATTTGAACAAAGAAATAACACGACGGGTGCCGTATACGGTGCAGGAAATGCTTAACATTCCAGAGCATCTGATTTCACTCCCGGTTTTTAGAGGAGTTCGTGTTGTTTCTTATTTATTATTTATAACTGTTGATGTAAATGTCCTTTAGTTTTGTGAGTCTTTGTTTACTCCTCGGTTTTGATTGTTATTGTCTTATTCAACTTTATTCGCAGTTTCTTTTCAATATTTCAATATTTTATTTAAAGTAGTAGGAAACCATTATTGTAAATCCGATAGATTATTTATGTTAAAATTATTACAAATTTCGTTCGAAGAGATACTGAAATATTTTTCATATACTAGATGGTTAGAACAACAATAGAAGTTAATGTCACTTCAGTGTTGCCCTCTTACTTTGGAAAAGCTTAAAATGGAGTTTGCAGTAAGTATTCAGTTAAGAATTTATGAATTAATTTTTCATGAATAGCGCACATACATGAGAAATTAAGGCTGAAATAGCTTTATGGTGCAATATGGTTCCGTGGAAATATCACATATTCAGAAAGAATTGTCAATGAAATTATCTAACTTTCTTTAAAAACAATTTCAAATTTGTCAAAAGGTTATGGTTAGATGAAAACGACTTTCGAGATCAAGAGTCAATTGAATATTTGACTGAATCAAGAAAATCCTATAAACCGCAACCTTCTGGCAAGTTATTTGTAGCTCAGAATAATTATTGTTATTATTAAAAATAATTACCTTTATAGAAAAATCCACTGTTTGCAAAGGATGATTCAGTCCATTTAGAACCTGATTTAAACCCAACAAATGATTTTATTCTGATTTCCAATTTGTCGTACGCTCTAAATTTTGCTGGTTTAACTCGTTGAGTTGATTCAGTCTCAGTTTTCTCGGTGAATAAGTATTTTTGTTTTATTTTTTGCTGTATTGCTGCTTGTTTAAGAAACGTTTGTTTTGCTTCTTCTTTTCTTGCCTTCTCTTCAAGTGCGTTTGTATGTCCGTTGAGATGAACGAAGCTATGATGACCGTTTACCACCGAAGATTCGCTGGTAACTGTTGAAGTACCAGTGAAACCTGTAGTGTGACCGGACAACAAAAGCTGGGAACTTTGATCTGCAAGCTGGTTTAAATATTCATTTGGAACTACAGCACAACTTTCCGCTTCGTTATGTCCGTTTGTAATACTCATATGATGTAAACTTTGTGTATTATCATCTACTCCACCATCGGTCTCAAGATCAGAAATATCATCGGTACAAAACATTTTATCCCGTATGCTCACGGAACTCTGGTTTTATTTTGAGAGGCTTTAGGTGAACCATTATCTGACGTCTTCTGTTTCCTATTAAACAATCTGAAAAAATAATTATAACAAAATGATAAACATGGTTATATCAATTTTTGCTCAATCTTTTTTTTTAATCTTTACCATGTTAACATTGATGACATGTACTTTGCAGCGCCCGTATCATATTAGAAATAAGTGATGTATTGTACAAGTCAGATGAAATAAAAAAAATCATTAGATCTTTGTGGGTTCATATTTTTTTTTCATCATAGCCTTTAAGAGGTAGATAAGTATAATAGTAAAAATCATGTATCATACTGGATTGATAGGGAAACTTTCATTTTTCCTCCTAATAATATGGGGTTTTTTTCATGATGGTCCACCTGAAGTATTAATGTCTGGTTCAAAACCGTAAATGGTAACCAACTTGGTAACACTGTATATATAATGTAGCAACCAGTATTTATTACTCACGTAAATATCGATAAACCGTCAGCAATATCTAGAAAAATCGTGAAAGTGGAACGCATTCTGATGCAAAAGTGTTCAGAATATTTGTTTATATGTGAAATTCAAACAAAACGCTTCACTTAATTTATCCTGTTCACAGACAATTTTTTTTATATGACACTGCAAAACTTAAATATAGTATACAGTTTAGAATAACTTAAAAATAAAACAGTTTTCTCGGAATATCAGTAGGTTATTTTTTTCTTGGTCCATTTAATTTATTAGAAACAGTATGCATACAAAAGTAAGACATCATTTAAACATGTCAAACCCAGTGAGCCTAGTCAGAAAAACTTCCCTTCTGGAATATATTCATGAGAGAAGCCACAGTTTCTTTAATTGGGATGACGAATCCTGTCCTTGCAGTCCAACAGAAGTTTGTGTCGGACTGGTAAAACCAGTATATGAGCACAAGACAGAAGAAGATCTGAAAACTCGGATTTTCCACGAAGAACTGCTTTTATTTCTAGTATTTTGGTATGTTCCTTTAAAAGATCTGGGGTTGAAGTCATGAAACTTTAATCAGTGCTCGGAGCTCAAAAATCATGCTCGAAACATGAAATCCAGCATTTTGTTTGGTTGATTTTGGAGAATTAGTACAAAAAACTGCTTCGAAAGTTTTATGACTTCAAGGCCTGGAGTCCACATTCTCGAGACTGAGAGCCATTCAGACGATCTCCTCAACTGAGGTTAGAGACATAAGTGAACAGACTCTGATATGGAACTGGAGAGGACAGAAGTTGGCCTCTCAAAACGTAAGCTCGAAAAGTCAACAAAACAAGCCAAGGATCTAATTCTAAACGAATGATTGGAACTTGAAATTCCTAATTCTGCGGCGTAGCTGGGAGCCAAAGTTGATGTAGATAACATTGAAGGGGTCGAATGTGTAGAAGACCAAGAGAAACAACGTCCGCTAGAAAAAAAATCAACAGACCTAGCAGTTGTATAAATGGGCCCTCAGAATTTCTTTTTTGTTTAGAACGAAACAGGTGATTTTTTTAACAAGATTCTGAATCTTTTCATAAAGAGGTAGAATTATATATGCTCTGATGAGTAATGAAATGTTCGCATAGGAAAATAAAGTCATGAAACGGAATCAGGTCTAACTTATTCAAATACATGAGAAAACCCAGAGAGAGAAGCAGTCTGACACTAACGTACCAGAGGGCAGCTTCCTTGAAAAAAGAATTGTCCCTCTTGATGCCTTGTGATGACCTTCCGAATTAAACTATTAACCGGGTTTATAATAAAACGAGCAGCACGACGGGTGCCACATGCGGAGCAGGAATTACTTACCTTTCCGGAGCACCTGAGATCACCCCAGATTGTGTTGGAGTTCGTGTTATCAGTCTTTATTTTTCTATGTTGTTTCTTATTTACTATCAGTTTGTCTGTTTGTCTATTCCGTTTGTAGCGATGGCGTTGTCAGTTTATTTTCGATTTATGAGTTTTACTGTTCCATTGGAATATTTCGCACATCTTTTAAATCTGCCAGATATTGACATGGGGTTTGAAGACTTCTTAGGACTACCTTATAACCTCCATTATTGATATGTTTTCTTCTCGAATTATACGAGCCTCAAGCGGATATAAAAGTACCTTGATTGTAATGTTTTCCAGAAAGA